>NC_053162.1:110299448-110481948 GCF_016835505.1 Polypterus senegalus | reverse complement strand
GTCAAAGTAATTGTTTTGTGTATTTGGCGGCAGCGTCACAAAGTTTTTTTCGTCTAGCTGCATCAGAAAATGAACCACAACGTCTGACACGCCTCCTTTTTAGTGTTTTCTCACAGCTTGGATTGCTGCTGTCATATATATATACACACACACACACACAAACATACATATATATATACACATACATATCTTCATATCTATATACATATCTACACATATACATATATATATATATACACACACATATATATATATATATATATATACACATATATATATATATATATATATATATATATATATATATATATATATATATATATATATATATATATATACACATATATATATATATATATATATATATATATATATAATCTATACTAATAAAAGGCAAAGCCCTCACTCACTCACTCACTCACTCACTGACTCATCACTAATTCTTCAACTTCCCGTGTGGGTGGAAGGCTGAAATTTGGCAGGTTCATTCCTTACAGCTTCCTTACAAAAGTTGGGCAGGTTTTATATCAAAATTCTACGCGTAATGGTCATAACTGGAAGCAGTTTTCTCCATTTACTGTAATGGAGATGAGCTTCAACGCCGTGGGGGCGGAGTTTCGTGTGACATCATCACGCCTCCCACGTAATCACGCAGTACATAGAAAACCAGGAAGACCTAAAAAAGCACAGAAAAAAACATGCATTATATAATTGAGAAGGCAGCGAAACAATAAGAAGCGGCGAGTGACATATACAACCATATTCATGACTTCTGCTACTTCGGAAACAAAGCACGATGTAAACCTACACTTTAAATTAAGTTCATAGACAGGCTGCGCTGGCGTTTGTAATTTAGTGCCTGCCCATATAAGGCCGTCCGTCCGCGGCAATCCAATAGCAAACTCCCACTAAATATTCACGGGTTAAGGACTGTGCTTATGCAGAGGAAGATGAGATGGTCAGGGTGGTGTTTGGTACAAACTCAGCGAAACTGCGAGAGAAAGTTTTAAGTGCCAGGACTAAGGTAACATTAAATACAGCCATGGACATAGCACGAGATGGCACCAGCACAGCTGGGAAACTTGATGCATGTACACCGAGCGGCTCACGTGAACTGGCGCAGTGCACAGATAAAAAGCAACAGTTCCAAAGAGCGCTGAACAAAAACCGAATTACACAATTGAAAAGGCAGCAAAAAATATGAAGCGTCTGATAAGCATATTCATAAATCCAAAACAAAGCACACGTTGGAAAAAGTCAATGTCCTGCTAAAGGAAGACAGTGTAAAAAAAAACCGTGCATGCAGTGTGTCAGGTCTCAGATAAAGAAGAAGACGAGCTGTTTATTGATGCAGTAAGAAATGAATCGATGAATGAAACCTGTCATCTTTACAACGATTGACAAACACGGAATATAACTTGAACACAACACATCCTACAAATACGAACCTGATTGAAAGAAATAATGATAATCAAATCCTTGATGACAGCAACACTCAGTAACACTCACAAAACAAATACTGTATATTGACAGTCATGTTACGTTATTTTTAAAATGTTCCCTTTTCTTTTCATAGCTTTTTAACACACTACTTCTCGCTGATATGGCGGGTATATATATATATATATATATATATATATATATATATATATATATATATATATATATATATATATATATATATAACCCGATCTACATACTCGAATAATGGATACTTTATTCGCCATCAATGATTGTTTTGGTAAAGCCATACTCAGTGTATTCATTAGATGAGCGGTAAAAAGTAAGAGCGAGGAAGGATGACTTATTGAGGCATGCAGGCTGTAGTGCGCGTCAACTCTATCTGAATTGCGCGATCACATTTGAAAAAATATATCTTTTCAAGTTCTATTTAGTCCATATGTGTCAAACTCAAGGGCGCGGGCCACATCCGCCCGGCGTGTAATTATATCCGCCCGCGAGATCATTTTATATACTGTATTATTGTTATTAAAGCCGGGTATATGAAGCGCTGGTAACACAATAAACTACAGATCCCATAATGCAGCGCTTCAGCTGCCTTGCCGAACACTTACCGAGTTAATCAAGTTATTGCGAAGCTAGCTCACACGATGCTGAAGAGAAAAGTTGATTCTGAAAATAGAGCCTTTAAAAACCGATGGGAGGCTGAGTATATGTTTACTAAACCCGTGTGTCTCATTTGTGGAGCTAATGTGGCTGTAATTACAGAATTTAATCTAAGACGGCACTATGAGACAAAACATCAGGTTAACCTGAATGCAATGCAGAAGATACAGAAAGCAGCATAATTAAATAAGAATCTGACACTTCAGCGGACGTTTTAACCCGTGCACAATCACAAAGTGATTTCAAGTGAAGCTGCTTTTATGGGAGACACAAATGCACCAGTGCACCTTGCCTCACTTTCCCTGTTGCCAAGTAATGTTAAACCAAGTCGTCACTACGGTGTTCCCAAATCGCACTTTGCTGATAAACTGAGCGCACTGAGTTTGCACGGCGCTTTGGTGACTTGAAGAACAAAAAAAGTCCGTCTACATGCGGCTAGAACCTTGTGCATGTTTGGTAGCACATATCTGTGTGAGAAGCTCTTCTCAGTGATAAAGACTAACAAAACAGCACACAGGATGAGCACCTGCAATCCATCCTGAGAATCTCCACAACACAGAACCTCACACCAAACAGAAACGAACTTGTGGCCAAAAAAAGATGCCAGGCGTCCAGCTCTAAAATGACATATGAGCAAAGACAACTGAATGATTTGATTTGTTATTGCTGAAAAGAACACATTTCATTTATATTTCTAGGTTTTGTTATGCAGCATGTTCATATTTGAATTTGTATCATTTTGACAGGATATATTTTTATGGAGAGCAAAATCTTTTGGGATATTTAAAATCTAAGTTTATTTTTATATAAAATTACATAAGAGTAAAGAAATGTGAATGTTTGTTCTTTTAACGCTTACTTTATTTCTAACTTGTATAATTTAGACAGGATAAATTTTTATGGAGAGCAAAATATTATAAGTTGTTTAAGGTTTGAGTTGATTTATTCACGAATAATATTCCTGTCTGTTTTTACCATTCCTACCAAAGATATTTCTGTCGACTAAATAAAAATTCCTTCTATTTAAAATTTAAATAGAACTTGAACAAATATGATAGTTCATAATATCCACGCAGACTTGCACGTAAGAGCGGGAGTTATCCGTTTTAACAAGCAGCATATTGCACTGATACGAAATAGCTGTGTGTGTATATATGTAGATATGTATGTATATGTATATATATGTTTATATATGTATGTGTGTATGTATGTATATATATATATGTATTTATGTGTGTGTATATGTATGTGTATATATGTAGATATATATATGTATATATATATATATGTGTATATGTATAGATATATATATATGTTTATGTATGTGTGTGTAAATATATATGTATATATATGACAACAACACTCATCACTCACAACAGTGACAAAACAATTACATTGACAATCATGTTACGTTATTTTCAAAATGTTTCCTTTTCTTTTCATTGCTTCTTTAACACACTACTTCTCCGCTGCGAAGCGCGGGTATTTTGCTAGTATATTGTCAATGTGACCTTTTGTAAGTAGTGTCTGGAGGATTCAGTGTGGAGAAACTCTATAGAGACAGCGTGTGTATTAACTTGTGGATTTTTCTGTGAGTATTTGGTGGCAGTCTGACAAAGTTGCTTCGGAAGACGGCATTAGCCGCGGAGCTCAGCTCAGACCGAAATTAGATGAATGGGAGGGGAGATGAGGACGTGACTCCCCCCCCGCCTTAACTGTCAATCCCCCACAAACACAGTCTCTCGGAATTTGCATAAGCACACCCCTTCACCTACAATTTTAACTTAGTTATAAAGTGATCAAAACTCGTTTATATCCTGCGTCCTCTCATTAAACTTGTATCCCGCATTACCTGTGGGCATGTGAAACGCCAGCGGTAGCCTGTCTATGAACTTAGTTTAAAGTTTAGGTTTACACCTTGCTTTCTTTCCGAGGCAGCAACACTCAAGAATATGGTAGTATATGTCACTCGCTCGCTTCTTATTGTTTTTCGCTGCGTTCTCAATTATATAATGCATGTTTTCTTAAGCGCTTTTTGAAGGTCTTCCTGGTTTTCTACGCACTGCGTTGACAATCAGTTCACGTGATTACGTGGGAGGCGTGATGATGTCACACGAAACTCCGCCCTTCCAGCTCAACTCCATTACAGTTAATGGAGAAAAAACCTTCCAGTTATGACCATTAGGCGTAGAATTTCGAAATGAAACCTGCCCAACTTTTGTAAGTAAGCTGTAAGGAATGAGCCTGCCAAATTTCAGCCTTCTACCTACACGGGAAGTTGGAGAATTAGTGAGTGAGTGAGTGAGTGAGTGAGGGCTTTGCCTTTTATTAGTATAGATAACCAAAATTTCACCATAAAGTGCAGTTTTTCTTCTTAAAAAAATAAGTCAGAAACATAAAAGGTAATTTGACCAGCTTACTCTTTAAACTCTGAGTAACATTAGCCAAAATTATTTTGTACATTAGGCTAAAACAGTGTGATCATTGAATATTTTGTAATTAGATGTATTTAGAATTACTAACGGTCACGGAAGTCCAATGATCCCCAGTAAGAGCCACAAAGTCCGCTTTCTGTAATGCATCTAATTTTGCTTGCTTTTCAGTGTGCACAAAACCATGCTTTTATCAAGGCTTCGCTCGGGAAGTCGAAATGATCAGTCGTAAGAACGCGCTTTGTTCCGACTCTAACATTTTTGTAGCTGTGATGTGTGCATCAGTGTAATGGATGTACCAGGAAATCATGCATTGACAAAAGTTCCCGTTTGCTTGGAATTGAAAGTGTGATTAAATGCGTTATTTTTTAACGCATTATGGAGTACATGCATCGAAGCTTCTCAGCTGTGCTTGTGCTAAGAAAGGGAACATTTTAAAAATAACGTAACATGATTCTGCGTTAACCTAATATTTTTCATACGTCCCAAACCAAGGAGATGCGAAGGTAAAATGAATCGGGTAGCACGCGTACATACTCAGTACATCCCCTCTCGGGAATCGAACCTCGAATGTCGGCGTTAGAGGCGAAGACTCTACAATTGCGCCACAGCGTGTGGCTTGTCTATGCTAAAGTATATATTGTAGATCGGGGTATATATATACATTTATATATATACCGTGTCGCAGTGGAGAAGTAGAAGTTATGAAAAGAAAAGGGAACATTTTAAAAATAACGTAACATGATTGTCAATATACAGTAATTGCTTTGTGAGTGTTATTGAATGTTGCTGTCATCAAGGATTTGATTATCATTATTTCTTTCAATCAGGCTCGTATTTGTAGGATGTGTTCAAGTTACATTCCGTGTTTGTCAATCGTTGTAAAGATAAGAGGTTTCATTCATCGATTAGTTCCTTACTGCATCAATAAACAGCTCGTCTTCCTTTTATCTGTGATGTGACAAACTGCATGCACGGGTTTTTTTACACTGTCTTCCTTTAGCAGGACATTCACTTTTTCCACTGTGTGCTTTGTTTCCACAGTAGCTGCACTTATGAATATGATTCTATGTATAAGACACTTCATATTTTTTTGCTGCCTTCTCAATTGTGTAATTCGGTTTTTGTTCAGCACTCTTTGGAACTGTTGCTTTTTGTCTGTGCGCTGCATCAGTTCACGTGAGCCGCTTGGTGTTCTTGCATCGAAGGTTCCCAGCTGTACTGGTGCCATCTCGTGTAATGTCAGCTAAGACCCGGCACTTAAAACTTTCTCTTGCAGTTTCAATGAGTTTGTGCCAAACACCACCCTGACCATCTCATCTTCCTCTGCATAAGCACAGTCCTTCACTGCGTGAATATTTACCGGCAGTGTTTGTATTGGATTGCCGCTGATGGATGGCCTTATATGGGCAGGCACTAAATTACAAACGCTAGTGGTAGCCTATGAACTTAATTTAATATAAACTTACGGTTCACGCCGTGCTTTGTTTCCGCAGTAGCTGTACTTATGAATATGCTTGTATGCATCATTTGCTTCATAATGTTTTTCTGCCTTCTCAATTGTGAAATGGCGTTTTGTGCTGATCGCTGTTTGGAGTTCTTCCTTGTGCTCTACGTACTTACGTAGGAGGCGTGATGATGTCACACGAAACCCCCCCCCCGCGGCCATCTCCAACTCAAGACTCCATTACATTATATGGGGAAAAATAGCTTCCAGTTATGACCCTTATGCGTAGAATTTCGAAATGAAACCTGCCCAACTTTTGTAAGTAAGCTGTAAGGAATAAGCCTGCCAAATTTCAGCCTTCTACCTACACGGGAAGTTGGAGAATTAGTGATGAGTCAGTGAGTGAGGGCTTTGCCTTTTATTAGTGTATATATATATATATATATATATATATATATATATATATATATATATATATATATATACATACACACACACACACACACACAAACCGGATTCCAAAAAAGTTGGGACACTAAACAAATTGTGAATAAAAAATGAATGCAATGATGTGGAGATAGCAAATATCAATATTTTATTTGTAATAGAACGTAGATGACAGATCAAACGTTTAATCCGAGTAAATGTATCATTTTAAAGGAAAAATATGTTGATTCAAAATTTCACGGTGTCAACAAATCCCAAAAAAGTTGGGACAAATAGCAATAAGAGGCTGGAAAGAGTAAATTTGAGCATAACGAAGAGCTGGAAGACCAATACACACTAATTAGGTCAATTGGCAACATGATTGGGTATAAAAAGAGCTTCTCAGTGTGGCAGTGTCTCTCAGAAGCCAAGATGGGTAGAGGATCACCAATTCCCACAATGTTGCGCAGAAAGATAGTGGAGCAATATCAGAAAGGTGTTACCCAGCGAAAAATTGCAAAGACTTTGCATCTATCATCATCAACTGTGCATAACATCATCGGAAGATTCAGAGAATCTGGAACAATCTTTGTGCGTAAGGGTCAAGGCCGTAAAACCATACTGGATGCCCGTGATCTCCGGGCCCTTAAACGACACTACACCACAAACAGGAATGCTACTGTAAAGGAAATCACAGAATGGGCCCAGGAATACTTCCAGAAACCATTGTCAGTGAACGCAATCCACCGTGCCATCCGCTGTCGCCAGCTGAAACTCTACAGTGCAAAGAAGAAGCCATTTCTAAGCAAGATCCACAAGCTCAGGCGTTGTCACTGGGCCAGGGATCATTTAAAATGGAGTGTGGCAAAATGGAAGACTGTTCTGTGGTCAGACGAGTCACGATTCGAAGTTCTTTTTGGAAATCTGGGACGCCATGTCATCCGGACCAAAGAGGACAAGGACAACCCAAGTTTTTATCAACACTCAGTTCAGAAGCCTGCATCTCTGATGGTATGGGGTTGCATGAGTGCGTGTGGCATGGGCAGCTTGCATGTCTGGAAAGGCACCATCAATGCAGAACAATATATTCAGGTTCTAGAACAACATATGCTCCCATCCAGACGTCATCTCTTTCAGGGAAGACCCTGCATTTTTCAACAAGATAATGCCAGACCACATTCTGCATCAATCACAACATTATGGCTGCGTAGGAGAAGGATCCGGGTACTGAAATGGCCAGTCTGCAGTCCAGATCTTTCACCTATAGAGAACATTTGGCGCATCATAAAGAGGAAGGTGCGACAAAAAAGGCCCAAGACGATTGAACAGTTAGAGGCCTGTATTAGACAAGAATGGGAGAGCATTCCTATTTCTAAACTTGAGAAACTGGTCTCCTCAGTCCCCAAACGTCTGTTGAGTGTTGTAAGAAAAAGGGGAGATGCCACACAGTGGTGAAAATGGCCTTGTCCCAACTTTTTTGGGATTTGTTGACACCATGAAATTCTGAATCAACATATTTTTCCCTTAAAATAATACACTTTCTCAGTTTAAAGTTTTGTTCCGTGATTTATGTTCTATTGTGAATAAAATATTAGAAGTTGGCACCTCCACATCATTGCTTTCAGTTTTTATTCACGATTTGTATATTGTCCCAACTTTTTTGGAATCCGGTTTGTGTGTGTGTATTTTTTATAAAATATATTATATATATATATATATATATATATATATATATATATATATATATATATATATACACACACACACACACACACACACCACTCATATCAATGACAAAACAACTACATTAACAATCATGTTACGTTATTTTTAAAATTTTTCCTTTTCATACCTTCTTTAAAACACACTACTTCTCCGCTGTGAAGCGCGGGTATTCTGCTAATATATACACACACACACACACACACACTTGTGCCTCCTCCAGACAGTGAGGGGACGTCCATCCTGGTTATGTTGGGGTCCTCGGGTAAAGGGCTTGGAAGCCCAGCCCTGAAGGGACCTGTAGCCACTGCCAGGCGGCACCCCGGTGCCGGAACAGCCCGTGTGGTACCCGGCCGGGACGCCCAGGAGGACCGGAGGAGGGCTTGTGCCTCCTCCAGACCGCGAGGGGGCGTCCGCCCTGGTTATATTGGGGACCTCGGGTGAAGGGCTTGGAAGCCCAGCCATGTAGGGACCCGTGGCCACCGCCAGGCAGCGCCCCAGTGCCTGAATATCCCGGGAGCCCAGCACTTCCGCCACACCGGGGTTAAAGACGACAGGGGACACCCAGACGGCTTCCGGGTGCGCAACCGGCACATCCGCCACACAAGGGCGAGGCTACAGGGGAATGCCGGGAAGCAGCTACCGTCTGGTAGAACATCTGCAGCATCTTACTCCACCAGAAGAGTGGAATCCCCTTTATTTCTAAGAATTTCCTTGCACACCAGTTTCCATCTCATTAGAACCTGCAGGTACCTTTCAAAAATGAGCCAGTCACAACTGGACGTCTTAGCCCAGTCCATTGTGCAGCGCCAATTAAATTATATTGTACTTGCATGTGGAGAACTTGAAAATGAAAAAGCAAAGTGAAAACGTAAATTTTAATAAGCAGCTGCATTTGGCATTTCATTTTTGCAGTTTCATTTCTGTCCAGGCTGAAAGTGAATATTCAAACCAGGACTTAGTTATTGATTTCCATTTCGAGGTTTTGTTCAAGTTTTTTCACCTATGTACTGCAAACCCAATGGAAAAGAAAACACAGAGTAAATACTCAATTTTCATTTTAGAAATGATTATGCAAATCATGAAGAAAAGGCAAATCTAACGTGGGGATTGCACTTTAATTTTGATTATAATACTGACACACCAAGAAGTGTAAGGAACATGAAAACACAATAGGGAAAATAAAATGACAAATTATGTTGTTACTTATTAACAACTTTTATTATTCCACTTGTGCATCTGCCTATCCATTCTAATTAAACACATGTAATCCAACTATACGTTCGTGGATGTGTTGCAGCGATGTCTGTTAACAAATATAAACTTTCAAGTAACGAAATAAAAGATGGTCAAGTAAAATATTTTGAATATAATGTACTTACAAACGACTGCTTACTGTTTCTTCGAAAGTTAAAGGGCATATTTGTAGCTATCGGGTCTTTACACCGATTTAACAGTGTCCTGGAAATGTTCTTTTCTGATTGTAATGATGAAAAAGCAACACGAAGAAAGCTTGAATATCCCATTCAAAGAACTCGATTCCAAACTGAGGCGTCAACAAACAGAAGCTTCTACCCTTCTTAGCCGTCTAATAAAACGTCCTACGGTTGGCTACTTCTAAGTCCTTGTCCCAATCACGAAACCTATCAACACCCCTAGCAACACCTATGAGATGAAATAGAGAGGCTGTATGACTAGCAAGCTCGATGTGATTGGTCAACATTAAACAGCAGAGGAAATTCGAAAAGTGACGCGTTTGCTTGGTCACGAGAAGCTTGTAAAGGATTAAGTACTTAACCGTTTTTGTCTGAACGCAGTGAGTTCGTATTTAATTACATTTATTTCAATCGTTATTTATGTAATTTTGTGTTAATATGCATTCTATAGTGTATCAAGTACGCTTATAAGAAAACCCTAACTTGTAGTTTAATTTTAAAAGTGGAAAGCAGGAACTAACCTTGCAGCAAGTGAATAAATAAATCGTAATTTGTTTGCCAAACACAAAAAACGACTGAGTTGATTATCACAAAATTTTGATAATGCGTTGCCGTTGGTCCACCTTAAACTACTGGCTGAAGTTGCCTACTTATTCCCATCCCTTTATTCAGTTCCACCCTGCTAATTCTACTTTGTTCAAATGTTGTCAAGCTGCAGTTGAGCTTTTACTGGCCCATCGTGTATACGTGGGTCAAATTGACTGACATAATTGTCGCAATCTTATATTTTTGAATGGTGTTTGTTATGTTTAAAAAGCAGAGTGAAGAGTTACAACGCGTTGGTCAGTTGAGTTTTGCCCGGCTCAACGCGGGTACATAGTCCAAAATGACTGAAAATTTTGACACATTCCTGTATTTAATTAAGGAGATGCACTGTAAAGGGCTAAAAAGTGTTTGGCCACTCCATGTCTAGTTTTGCCTCAAATCAATGCAAGTTAGGTGTTTGTTTTCGTATTTTTTTAAAATATATAAAACTCAAAATATACTGTATGCTGCAGTTTTCATAAAACAGTACTTTAGCTGTAGGCTATCGTTTTTATGATTTATGGTTTACTTAAATATAGTGTTTATATCCTTGGGGTCTTTGACCCCTGCTCGTTTCGCTTGCCCACTCCTCCACCTTCTTTTTTTTCTCCGGGCTGCATTGACATAATGCACCAGAAGGCGTGAGCTTATTCAGTAGTGATGGGCGGAGTGAAGCCTCACGAAGCATCAACGTTTTAGGCAATTGTGTCGGAAATCGTATCGAAACTTCGAAGCATTTGACACTTAACACTCTAGTGACACCTCCTTACCATTTTCATTAACGTTTCATAAACTCACAATTGTATCGGCCTTCCCCCAAGCATTCGCGTCCGTCCTCTGTCACATCGCTTTCGTTGAAAAACTAGTAACGTTAATTTACCCTGTAACCCTAAATGACAATATTAATATACCGTCCTCCAATCACGAGGCAAGAATCCGAGGGTCACATTGTGGTATTACTGTACTGTGTTTACTTTTAGAAAAAAAAACAGTTTTAATAAAAGAAAGAGGGCATGCCATTTTTAGATTAAGGAAACACCATACTAAATATGAATGTGGTTGCTCAAACTGCCATTATAGTGAATTCTATCATTCAAAATATTTGAAATTATTTTTACGGTACTTGTGTACTAAATGGCATGTCTGACATTATTTCAGGAACCTCGCTCAATAAAGGAAAATTCTGTTAATGACATTAATTTATTATGTTACAAAATAAATGATGATCAATAACACAACAAAGCAATCAACAGGCATGAAAATTAAGGTCTAATCTTTCGAGTTCTCAGTAAAAGAAACTTTTGAAATTGTTTATATTGAACAGTTTTTGAAATGATCCAGCTTACTATACAGTTCATACCTTCATTTCCATTGTCTGTCTTGAATTGTGTTTTCTTAATTTTGTTCTACGCTGCTGCTATAATGTTGATAAACTTCAAGTGGAGTTATTAAACTTTCAAACGTTTACCTGGTTTTTAATTATAATGCGTAATTGTTCTCCTTGGGACCCTAACTTCTAAGTATGTACAGTAATCCCTCCTCAATCGCGGGGGTTGCGTTCCAGACCCCCCCGTGATAGGTGAAAATCCGCGAAGTAGAAACCATATGTTTGTATGGTTATTTTTATATATTTTAAGCCCTTATAAACTCTCCCACACTGTTTATAAATATTCCCTGCAGAGTTATACAGCATAATCCCTTTGTATTCTCTTAGATATTAGGTAAGATTCATTGAAATTATGTATATAAACACACTGTTTATATACAGTAAACCTAAATATTATTTTAAAGATATTGAGTGTCTCCGATATCACATATGTTTACAGCCATTACGATAGACAGGCCACCAGCAATAAATACGTACAATACAAGAAAAATAGTATACAGTAAATGTGTGTACAGTGACACTAAACGTACGTTCATGTACTAAGTACTGTAAGACAATTAATTATGGTTACTCACCAACAATGACACGATGACTTGTCCGATAACAATGAGTTTAATTTTACTGCACAACAAAGGAGAACGTTACAGCTCTTCCAAAGGAGCCTCTTCAGGCGATTGTGAACCACTGCCGTTGTTCTTCTTCTGGCAGTCTTCAATCCAAATCCCTAAAGCAGATTCCATCCAGACTACTGCCTTATTACATCCACTTACAACTCGTTTTGCACCCTGGTTAAAAGGACACTGCGGCCGTAGATCTTATATTCCTTTCCTACTTTTTAAATAAAAAGAATCGTAGCCTTCAACAAATCCAAAATGTTTACCTTTTTCGGCAATCGTTAACATCTTCCGTTTGCGCTTGAGCACCGCCCCTGAAGCAGTAGCAGATCGTTTTGGAGCCATAATGAAGGGCTTGACTATGCACAAAGATAAACACAAAAGAGCACAACTCTTTACACAGCGAAACACGTTGATGCTGAATGAGTGAGACGAGACTTGCTGGTTAACACTGCATTCAGCACGCAGGAACTTAACTGCGTGCTCTGATTGGTTAGCTTCTCAGTCAGGAGAACTTAACTGCGTGCTCTGATTGGTTAGCTTCTCAGTCATCCGCCAATAGCGTCCCTTGTATGAAATCAACTGGGCAGACCAACTGAGGAAGCATGTACAGGAAGTAAAAAGACACATTGTCCGCAGAACCCGCGAAGCAGCGAAAAATCCGTATTATATATTTAGTTATGCTTTCATATAAAATCCGCGATAGAGTGAAGCCGCGAAAGTCGAAGCGCGATATAGCGAGGGATTACTGTACTTATCAAATTAAGTGAAGCAAATCTCTTAAATTGCTTAATAGATATTATATCATTTGTTTTTCTAAAGAAATGTAAACATTTGTGTTATTGAAAGTTGCATTTCCATAAACCGTCTTTTTTATTTATTTTGGAACTAAACTAGCAGGTTTTAAACTTAACTTTAAAAATGTTTTGTTTGGGTAGAAGCAATAATTACAAAGCAATTTTTTAGTGATTTTAAATCCTTTAATCACCATATACAATTTCTTGTATTGGGAATTTGTCATTTGTTGCATACCCCAACTTATTTTTTGGAAATAAGATTACCGTTTTTAGGTCATCAGTCTCACTGCTTGCTAAGGATTCATCTCTTCCCATAGTGTGTTCAGCTGTCTTTGAACACTTTGAGCCTGTGTGTGTCATTGTCTCTGTTGTCTGATTTGGTGCAACGCCTGAATCCTACAAGTTGCCCCCGGACAGTGTCCCCTCTCAATTAGTTAAGGGTTTTTTTGATTCTTTTAGACCAAGTATTGTTACCTTAATACATGCTAGCTTGATTTCTGGTTGTGTTGCTGCTTTCTTGAAACACGCTGCGGTGCAGAAACGTATTAAAAAAAACAAAATAAGGACCCTCTAATGTGTCATTTCAACCCAAATTTCTAAACTGCATTTTTTATCTAAAGTCTTAGAAAATGTTGTCCTAACTCAAACATTTCTGGATGAAAATAGTATTCTGGAAAAATTCCAGTCCAGATACAGATGTTCTTACAGCACTAAAACATCCTTGTTAAAGGTTTACAATGACCTCCTCTTCCCAATTACTAATGCTGGTGATTCTGCCATTCTTGTACTGCTATATCTTACCTCAGCTTTTGATATTGTGGATCTTACAATTCTTATATTCTGCCTAGGACAGTTTGTAGGCATCCAAGATAATGCCCTGAAATGGTTTAACTTTTATCTAAGAAATAGGAGCGTTTCTAATCATTTGGGTGAGTTCTCATCCTCTGTAGCTCCTCTTTCTTGTGGGGCTCCACAGGGTTCCATTCTTGGACCAGCTATCTTTTTGATATACATGTTAACTTTGGGCTGCATTGTTTACAAGTATGGCTTCTTTTTACGGATGACACTCAAAATTTGCCACTAAAATCGAAGAGAGAAAATATAGACCCTCCATGTGTGCTTGAATGATATTCAAACCTGGATGGCAATGCATCTTCTTAAACTAAATGATAATAAAACTGTGATCGTGGTGTCCAAAAGTTAAAAAAGTCTGAATGTCTCTGATGTTGCTCTTGGACCCCTTGCCATATATGTATCATAAAGCTTCAGTTAGGAGCCCAGGTGTGATCTGTGATAGCTCATTCAAACTCGACAAACAGATAAATTGTGAGGTTAAATGAACCTTTTTCCAGCTGAGACTTTAAGGTAAAGGCTTTTCTTTCTTTCAGTGATCTTGAAAAGGCCATTCAAGCTTTTATAACGTCTCATTTAGGGCTGCAACAATTAGTTAATGTAATCGGCGACGTCAACTACAAAAAATCGTCAATGTGGATTTTTTATTGTCGACACATTATGAACAGAACCTTCAATAAAGGCTGCAGTCACAAAGAACCAAAGAACGTATGGTGGCTCTGTTAGTTTGGGTCAGATCAAGAGGGGAGGGAGAACAAGAACGAGACTGAGAAAATAAAAGTAAAAAAAAACAAACTTTTCCAAGTAACAAATTTACACCCGATCTGTTTGTTTTCAAATAATATGGCATTAGTGCGATGATGTTTTCTGATTGGTACTGTTCAGGTCATATAATGATTTCTTCAAAATGTCACATATATTTGTATCTTTCTTTTTTTCGCCGGTGCTGCGCGCTGACACCAGGAGGCGTGACCTTATTCAGTTGTAGCAGTAGCATGCAGGTGGCCGGTTGCTTGTGCTATAACAAGTTGACCTAGCGGCGATCAAAGCAGATGTGCGCGGTCCACTGAGAAAGAAGGGCGTTCATGGCACACCTTGCAGAGAAACATTCTTTCCTCTGCATGTCCTTGAGTCCTGTGCAGCCTGGGCAAGATCGGGGGGAAAAAAAACGCGGTCATTGATTACAACTACAAAAAGGTACGCGAATAAATATGAATAATGTTGCATTCGTGCCGCAGTTTTCCGAAATGTACTATAAGGTCATAAAATGAATTATTCCGAATATCATATATACCTATGTCTCTGTTTTTTTGTCAATGTGGCTTTGGGCGCATACTAATTCAGCATAAGCAGGAACACTCAATAAAATTGAAAAAAACAAAGTCAAGGGACAATGAAATATGAATAAGGCAGATTTGCTAGTGTTTGTGTCACTTTTTATCCATCCAGATCATAGAATTTCCAGTTTGATTGTCTCAAAATACCACTCATATCTACGTTATTCCCAGTTGCAGATAAAATGCAACAGCGTCAGATCCTTGGTGGGGCAGCGTGACTGACAGAATAAAAATGAAAAAAAAAATAAACCAGTAACTTTAACAAGTACTATACATTTAATACAGTGGCTGTTACAAACGCAAATCAAATGTATATGTTTATTGTATATTATTAACAATAAGTGCAGCTCACTACTCAAAACGGTAAATGTAAGAGGTAGTAAGGATTGAACACGGGACTCTTCATTACAAATCAGCAATTTTTACCACTGCACCACGGAAGCTGTTGCATCATCCTTGAACCTTTTGTGAAAGTGTTCATTTGATCTTTGGACTTCAGCCTTCACACATTATATAGTTTATGTCTACATTTTGTCATTTATTACTAAAATATGAAAAACGTTTCTGTTTTAACAATGTGTTTACACAGATTATTGTAGAAACGGAATACACATGAACTGCATGTGTTCCAAATAACGATCTATTATTTACCTTCTAAAACTCCAGCACTTCACTCCCAGATAATGAAGGCTGGAACTGGGAGAATGTTATGTCCATTCTGCAGCAGTGTGGGAATGGAATAGTAGGCTGCTTGTATTGATCGGCACATTTACAAGACAAAAGACATTGACGGAGAGGTGCGAAGGGATTTATGGTGGGTTGGATTTACGAGTTTTTTCGTGGGCTTTGGTAGGCTAGGCTTTTCTAGTGTTAAAAGCCTGTACAGCAGGTGTCCTTTTGTCTCACTGCCTTGTCTCACAGTACATTGGTGTCTCCAAGATAATCGCGTATCGTCTCCTTCCAAGATTTTTTTTTATAATTTTATAATAGATATCACATGTGATATCAGAATATTATTTTGTTTCAACTGGTTAGTGATGTAAAAACACAAAGTCCTAATTTGTCTATTGTATGTTAGAACAATGTCTCCATATCTTTACATTTGTGAAGGTAAAAGTCTCTAAACTCTCTTCTCAATGTTGTTCATCATAATAGTCTTTGCTGTAACTGCATCCATTGCATCTTTATGCTCTATTTCTGGTACTGAATGTTTTGATTTGGGAAAATGGTTCAAGGGATTAGAACATAAGTAGGCAAAGAATCAGAGAGAAGAGGTCCGTTACTTAAATAAAATTTACTTATTCGATTATAACATATAAATACATATGAATGGGTTATAGAAATAAATATATATGCTTAAAGAGACAAACTTATACTTACAATAACATACATACATACAGTAACATACATCAAAAGACCCAGAGCCATCATCCTAGACCAGTAGACTGAGGGAGCCCGCATGTCAGTCTAGTCAGAGGATCAACCCGTGTGCCTTTTATCAGATACCGGGCGGTTGCGCCTTTCCCCACGGTTGAGCATCCAAAGAAACTGAGAGCGGAACCTTCCCTTATATACTAATTAGGTGTCCTTGCCCAAAAGCGGCCTACGTGGAAGCAGTGTATGCAGAAGTGATCAGTTTCTCACACCCCCTCCTTCCACGGGACACGGCGCTATGTTTTTCTTCTACTCGGCCTTGAGACTAGTGCTTGATACCAGAAGACACAGTAATATGCTTACATGTGAAAAAAAGCTTCTCGAAGTGAAAAACAACTCCTTACATAGCCTTGGCTGTATCTTTAGAACATTCCCGGCTGTTTCTCCCAAAACATTAGTAATGCAGCTGGGTTTCGCGCTGAGCGACCAACGCCCATCTGCTCTCTTGATCCCCCCCTCTCTTTAGAAAAATCCTTCCATTACACTGAAGGTTTACATAATTTTCTTGTTAATAATTCTTTGATTTTGTTCATCCAATGACTTGCACTTTCCATATCCTTCAGCACTGACGACTCCAGTCCAAATATTATTAACAAGTAGTTGTTTAGATATTGAAGAGTGGATATCATATATATTGTGCAACTTGTTTGAAAAAGTTTAAGGAGTGAAAACTTTATGATAACAACAACAACATTTATTTATATAGCACATTTTCATACAAAAAGTAGCTCAAAGTGCTTTACATAATGAAGAAAAGAAAAATAAAAGACACAGTAAGAAAATAAAATAAGTCAACATTAATTAACACAGAATAAGAGTAAGGTCCAATGGCCAGGGTGGACAGGAAAAAAAAACTCCAGACGGCTGGAGGAAAAAATAAAATCTGTAGGAATTCCAGACCATTAGACTGCCCAGTCCCCTCTGGGCATTCAACCTAACATAAATGAAACAGTCCTCTTTGGATTTAGAGTTCTCATGGAAGGACTTGATGATGATGGTCACGTAGACTTCTGGCTTTTAATTCATCCATCATTGTTAGAGTGTCATGATGCTTTGAGTTAGGTGGCCACAAAGAAACCAGAAAAAGAAACTGAAGACAGAGTAGGGGTCAGTACGGATTTTAGACCATGAATAGTTATTATGATGAATTGAACATACAGAGTATCAGGATTAACACTAGAATTACCAGAGCCTACGAAAAAAATCGTAAATCTGTCCCACCTTAAATCGCTTCTTAAAATCGTTCACAGCTCTCCACCAGCGTCTTTTGTCATCTAAATATGCTGATAAAAATCAGGCTGCACGCAGCTGGCTATTCCATCCCCCCAACGACTGAGAACCAGGGCTGTGGAGTCGGAGTCGAGGAGTCGGAGACAATTTTGGGTACCTGGAG
The DNA here is from genome assembly GCF_016835505.1 of Polypterus senegalus. NCBI lineage: Eukaryota > Metazoa > Chordata > Cladistia > Polypteriformes > Polypteridae > Polypterus > Polypterus senegalus. Next base: position 110,463,959 of record NC_053162.1, on the reverse strand, counting down.
TCGGAGTCGGCAAAAAGTTAACCGACGCCGACTCCTACTAAATTTAAATGGGAATTAAAAAAGTAAGTTGAAATGTCCCAATTCACAAACAGTCATAATGAACTACTTCTCTGCTGTAAGAATAAAGCCCAATGCATGCAGTCATAATGTTACCACAAAACGAACATGTCAAGTAACCATGAAGCATGCTTTTCATTGACTGTATGCGTCATTATATGGGATGTAATGCACAGGTAAGGTGCGGCACCGCTTTCCATTGTGTCATGTTCCACTGTTACAGGGAACTGTGAACCTAGCCTAAAGCCCCCCATACATTTACAGATGCACTGCCGATTTTTTCGGCCGTTCAACGAGTCATCATGCGTCAAATGCCTGAAAAATCATCTGGTGTGTTCTCAGCTCCATCGGCTCCCCTTAAGCCATGCGCTAGTGAAGGGGCCAAAGGAGCGAGAACACAGATCTCTACCTGTCTCCAGCAGAGGCTCGTTCTGCTGATCAGCTGGCCGGTGAGTGACACAATGCACTAAACTTCCGGCTGGCTGACAGAGGAGACAGCCACTGCAGCAGACAGAGGCATCACATTACTTTGGATGGGGCGGTGGTGAGATTTTCGGCAAGCTGGATCTGCCGTCCATGTGGACACCGCAATCTCGCCGCCAATCAATTACGCGATTGTACACGCACATCGGTCGGTGGCAAAATCGGCCACGGATCGCTGCGTATTTGGGGGCCTTAACTCTCGCTGATAATTAGGTAAATGTTTTTTGCAGGACTAGAGACACTTGTATAAGTGAAGGGAATAAACTTAAACTTTAAACCTGACTATGGGATTCAAACATGATTCATGATTTCCCTTGAAGTGCCCCTCCCCCCTGCCTTCTCCTTCAGCCTTCCACTGCCCTATCTTCACAAGATAAGAACACTAAGGAAAAAGCAGCAGCTTCTGCCTCTCTCTGCTATAAGAGCTTAGAAGAACTTGGTGGAACAGCTTCTTGCATTTGCATTCAACTGTAAGTGTTCATATTTATTTTAAAACTGCATGGCTCCTTGTCTGTATGAGGGAAGGCTGTGTGCACATATGTCTGGATAAAACTGCATTGCTCCTTGTCTGTATGAGGGAAGGCTATGTGCACATGTGTCTGGATAAAACTGCATGGCTGCTATCTGTAGGTTTGTTAGTGTGCAGGAATGTATAAAAGTTAGTGCAGATTGTTTATATGCTTTTGATTACTAGTATGTGCATAGGACAAATCATATCTAGGTTTAATGCTGGGCTAGATAGCTTATTTGTATGTATATAGCCATTTTGTATGTATGACTTTTTATATTTAAAATTGAAGCATATGCCAGTTAGTATAAAATATTTTATATTTTGGTGAAGGAGGCATCCTATTAAGAATGGCAAAAAGACTGTCAACAACGACAAACACAACAAAGTCTGCTGTTTATGAGCACTTTGCATTATCAAGTGACGGGAAACATTATGTGTGCCAATGTATTCAAAATGATGATGATGGTGATAAACAATGTGATGCAAAAATTAGCAGTTTCAGTGGGCCTGATAAAAATGCACCTACAAGAGCATCAAATTTGAAAAGACACTTACAGTGTTTTCATACCAAAGTATTAGAAGCTGTGAATGAGAAAGATAGCAATGAAAGCATTGCATCTAGTTCTGTGCCAAAAAACGTTCAGAAATCTACTGGAACCCAATCACAAATAAGAAAATTCTTCATATCTGACAAAGTTACCATAACAATGACACCAGCAAAATTCAAAACCCACATTATTGAAATGGTAGTAAAGAATAGTCTACCACTATCCTTCTTTTCTCAGCCAGCCTTTTTAGGCCTAAATGGAGAAATGGCTAAAAAACCTGGTGTTTCTCTGGAAAGAGAAAATATAAGGAAACTTATAATTGAGGAGGCCAAATGAAAAAAGGAAGAACTACTGAAAGTTCTGAAAGGACGTTTTCTCTTCATTAAAATGGATGCATGCACACGTCGTAAGACATGGCGAGGCAGCAAGTGCAGACCAGAAGGCAGCTGGCGAGTTCATCACACGTTTCGTGCAGCTCATCGAGGCAGAATGTTACATCCCCCAGCAAGTTTTTAATTGCGACGAGACGGGGTTTTTTGGAAGAAAATGCCCCGTAGGACGTACATCACAGCAGAAGAGACGAAGATGCCAGGACATAAGCCGATGAAGGACCGCCTCACCCTTGCATTGTGTGCAATGCTAGCGGTGACTTTAAAGTGAAGCCACTGCTAGTCTATCATTAAGAGAATCCTCGAGCCTTTAAGACTCACAGGATTCTTAAAAAAAAAAAAAACTGCACGTGATGTGGCTCGCCAATCCAAAGGCATGGGTTACGCGGCAGTTCTTCATCGACTGGGTAAATCTCTGCTTTGGACCTGCGGTGAAGAAGTATCTTCAAGAAAACAAACTGCTTCTGCAAGCATTACTCGTCCTCGACAATGCTCCAGCACACCCGCCCGGTCTCCAAGACAACATCCGGGAAGAATATCAATTCTTAAAGTCCTCTACCTCCCACCCAACACGACTTCAATCCTGCAACGATGGATCAGCAGGTCATTTCCAATTTCAAAAAGCTCTACACGAAGCATCTGTTCAACTGATGCTTCGATGTGACAGAAAATACAGAGCTAACACTCCGAGAGTTCTGGAAAGAACATTTCAACATCGTGCAATGCCTACGCATGATTGACCTGGCGTGATAAGAAGTGACCAGAAGAACACTGAATTCTGCATGGAAGAAGGTATGGCCTGATGCGGTTGTAGCGAGGGACTTTGAAGGATTTGGTCTTGAGACCGAGACCAACGTGCCAGACGTAGATCCAGTGCATGAAATCGTGTCCCTCGGCAAGTCGATGGGTCTGCAGGTTGACGAGTGTGATATCAATGAGCTTGTCAAGGAACATGAGGAACTCTCAACACAGGAGTTGCTTGAGCTGCAGGACATGCAACGTACGGAGGCTCTGCAAGAGATCAGCGGTAGTGAGGAGGAGGTCAGACAGAGGAAATTTGACAAGTGAAATTAAAAGTGCTGGGAATGTGGGAGAAGGTTACAAGTTTCATTGAAAAGAAACATCCAGAAAAAGTGGCAACTAGTCGTTCTGCAGCAAATTATGATGACACCTGCTTGGCTCACTTCCGTAAGCTTTTAAAAAGCAGGCAAAAGCAAATGTCGTTGCATAGGTATCTTTATACTAAAACTGAAACTGCTATAAGTGAAGGTGCCGAAAGTGCAGCCAAAAGGCAAAAACAGATGATTAGTGTAAAAAAAAATCATACGTACGTAATGTTAAGTGTTAGGCTAAGTTTAAAGTTAAGAAAGTTAATTTTTTTACAATTCATGTACGTACTTACAGTTAAGAAAGTGCAATTTGTTTTTTTTTGATGTGAAGGTGCCGAAAATGCAGCCAGTCCTCTAGTCCTCCCTCCCTCCCTCCTTCCTCAGCCGCTCTCCGTTAACTGCAATCGCCTGCCGCCTCCCTCCCTCCCTCCTTCCCTCCCTCCTCAGCCGCTCTCCATTAACTGCAATCGTCGGCCGCCAAAGTAAGGTTACATTTTCTTAAGTTGGTTTATCTTTTATTTAACTATATTTACTAATAAAGTATTTTGATGTTTGTTTCTTATTTAAAAACATGTTTTTTTCCATTATTTATGATGTTTTGGGGACTTTTTGGGAGGGCTGGAACGGATTAATCTCATTTCCATTATTTTAAATGGGAGAAATTCGATTCGGATTCTGAGCAGATCGGGTTCTGAGCTTGGTTCTGGAACGGATTAAACTCGTAACCGGGGTTCCACTGTATATGCGTTTCTCCAAGTCTTTATTATCCTGCTGCAGCTTCTGTCGCAGCTTCGCATTTGCCTTCTAAATTTTCCTTATATCTTTCTTTATCTCTTGCTTGAGCTCAGCGATCATCACCTTCAGTTCAGACAGATCATTTCTGCTTTCCTGCAACGTAGGTGAGATGGTGGGCTCTATTACAGCCGGTGTTCCCGGCTCGCGTGGAGTAGTTGAAAGCACGGACTGCAAGGCATTTTCCAGTTTCAGATGATCTTCTCTAATCGGCGAGCTATCGTGACCTTCGTCACTCGCACTTGTACATTTGCTCCCCATTTAGCTCTCAGCCGGAGATGATGTAGCAGACCGTGGTTCCAAGGAGTCTGGGCTTTTGCCCATCTGATCCAGGTCAGTCTCTGAAAGGCCGTACCTTGAGTTTGAACTTGGACTTGTCGGTCTGAGCTTGGATGTAGCTTTATTTTTCATTTCTTTCTGACCCCCTTTCTTGTTGGCCATGTTTATATATGCTTGCATATACTGTAGTAGTACCCTCAGGTTTGAAAAATGCAGGATATCTCCGTATAATGAGAAGATAATATAAAAAATAACACCGCTGCTGACGGAGCTCTGCTTCAGACGTCCATCTATCACAACGGACGAGACCACGGTATTTAACTGTATTTTTTCCCCATGCATGAGTGGATGTTAACCACATTTTCCACTGCAATTACTGCAGTAGACTGGCTAAGAATAACGTATTCCACTATCATGAGAATTGTACATTGTAGAAAGAAAAACATTTTAATGTGCACACAAGTATTAATACAGGTCTGCTTGGCCCCATAAAGTGATAGTTTTCAAGGGGGTGGCACTAATGAAGAGAAGGAATCACATTGCATGACAGTTGCAGCCAAAATATAGAACCTTTTTATTGAACAAATTTTGCCAGCAACTTAAACTAAAATTTTAACAGCATATTTTCAATCATCCAAAGAGGCATTTAGACTTAGTAAAATATTCAGAGGTACTTGTCAAATGTTGTATTGCACTGAACATGTCTTAGAAAAGGAATAAATAGTAAATATTTTTTGTAAACCAACTACGCTTTTTGTTAATGTTAACCATCTCTGTCCACTGACACGTTAAAGAGACTTTTTAAACAACTTTCCCATCATTAAACTGCATAATATTTAAACTAATAAATAATAACAATAAAATAAATAATAGTGCAACTTCCAGTGATAATACTATTACTTCAAGATTTCAAGCCCAGGTGCATTACACAGTATTCACCAAATAAAAATTAAAAAAAATAAAACAAGTGTAACTTGGTGATGACATCTTTACCAACTGAACCCTCATTTAGGCAAATTGAATTAATATGGACCTTCCTTCAAGCTAAGCTATATACATTGTCAGGGATGCCAGGGGCCATGACCCGGCCGGGACGCCAGGAGGGACCGGAAGAGGGTCAGAGCCCTGCCTGGGTCGCGTGGGGTTTGCCTTCCGGGTTGCTTTGGGGGCCACGGGTCAAGGGCATGGAAGCCCTTCCCTGTAGGAGCCCGTGGTCACCGCCAGGAGGCGCCCCAATGCCTTGGGGACTTGTTTCCCCAGCACTCCCGCCACACCAGGAAGTGCTGGGGGGAAGACTTTGGAGGATGCCGGAGAGCAGCGGGAGGACAGCGGCACTTCCGCCACACGGGGGCGTGGCCAGAAGAAGATTGCCGGGAACACCTGGGGCTCATCCGGGTCCTCTATAAAAGGGGCCGTCTCCATTCATTCGAGGCTAGAGTTGGGTGGAAGAAGGACGAGGCAGAAGAGAGTGGAGGCGGCCCGAGAAGAAGGCATTGTGGCCAGGACTGAGTGTCATTTTGGGGTTTGTGCACTTTATGGACTTTGGACTGGGTCTGAGTGACCATTATTATTTGTGTAAATATTATAAATAAGCGTGTGGTGGTATTTTAACAACATGTCCGCCTGTCTGTGTCCGGGCAAAGTTCACATCTGGCGTAGCCGGCAGGATGCTCCGCCTGTTTCAAAGCGGGGACCTGTATATCACAAATTTGTTGTGGACAGCCGGCGCAGCAGAGGACACCCACGGACCGCCAGGGAGTCCGCAGGGAGGCCGTTATTCCCTGATGCGGGGGAGGCGTGCCTACAGCGAGTGCAGCGGTCTCCAACGGCGCGCCGTTGCTGGGCGCCGGGGCGGCATGGCGTCAAGAAAGGCCGCGCCGAGGAGGTGTCCTCGGTTTGACGAGTCGGGGAGGTGAGTTCCCTGCCTAGCGGCAGCCGGCCCATAGGGGCCGGGCGTGTTTTCTTTATTGCAGACAGGGACTTCCCGATCCACGTCAGTGGCAGGCGCATGCTGGTCTGCGGGGCTCCGGCAGCACAGCGGCAGCCGAGGGCTGCGGAGGAGGAGGCGCTGCAGCTCGAGGCGCTGGCAACAGCAAGGCTGCCGGCAGGCACCGACACCGCAGAAGGGGAGGCAAGATGGCAGCGGACCAGAAGTCCCTCCCCTGAAAGGCACGCGATTGGCGGTGTGTCTTGTGTGCCCGCCGATGACTGTAGAGGCGGGACCAAGGAATGTCCATCACGGGCAGGGGAGACCGATTGGGCGGAGGAGAAGGCCCACAGGAAGTGGCGGCGTTGGAGGCTGACAGACAGGTAGGCTCTGCGTCGGTTAACTTCCTGTCTTTGCGGCTGCTCTGGCGGAGCTGGGCGTCCCTTCAGCCCGTGGAGCAGCGTGTATTACAGATGCTACGTGCCCTCCGGGCTGAGGTGCTGGAACTGGAGAGGAAGGCGCGCGGCGCTGAAACGTTCGATCAACAGCGGGACGTAGCGGCGCTGGAATCTCCAGCGGAGAGGTACGGCGGAGGCGGTGAGTACAGCCGACTCCGTACAGCATGCGGGAGGGTCTGTTGAAAAGGCTGTGATGATAACGATCAGTTCGAGTAAGCAGCCCTCCGACAGGAGAGGCGGCGCCGCGGGCTGTATCTTGTGGCGAGGGGAGTCGAGGGGCGCTGAATGGACGCGGGCTGCTAAGTGCCCGGGTCCTAGCGCCCTCCGCCCGAGTGGCTGCGGTCTTGCGCCGCACTATAGGGACGCAGGCGGGACAGAAGCGTCTTCTTTTCCATAAGGAGTCTCAAACCGTCATGGCGTCCCAGAGTGAGCGGAGGAATAAAGGGCTGAGTGCGATTCCTCCGATATGATGGGGGCGCAGGCGGGACAGGGGCTCGTGTTGGTTATCTGGTCGCATACCGTCAAGGCGTCCAAGAGTGAAGGGAGGATTAAGCGGCTGGGTGCGCTTCCTCCAATATGGTGAGGCAGCGTTGCTGGGTGCAGCGCGACGGCTGGCTGCCCTCTGGGGAGCAGAGGGAATCCCTGAGGCGGCGGAGAGACAGCAAGCGGTGCCGGCGGCTCCATCATTGAGAGGACACGGAAGCGCGGAGAGGGTGCGATCAGGCAAGTGCGGGCGATTGGAGGGCGCTGCCCGTCGCGTGGCACGAGCTGGGTGCTGGCAGCGGTTCTGCCCTGTGTTCTCTTTGTAGGGGCGGACCCAGGCGAGCTGAAGGAGCCCGCCGTGGCGGAACAGCCCTCTGATGTCGGGCGTCTGCGGAATAATCTCTCTGCTGGTGCGCGGTGCGCTCACAGCTGGAGGAGCCTACGGGGAGCAGTGGCTCGGAACAAAAGGCGTGGAGGCCTCAGAGGGTGCCGATCGAGGAGGCCCGGGGTGCGGTAAAGGGGAGCACAACCTGTGCGGCGAAGGATGCACCAGGGCTGGTGCTCGGTTGTGTCTCCGCCCCTGTCCCTGCTAGGAGTGCGGGGCCGGACCCCGGCTATCCTCGAGTGGGACCCGTTTCGGGGCTCTGCTGCCCTTGCGGGGCGGGTCGCTCTTACCCACGAGTGGTCTTCGCTGGCTGTGGGGCACTGTCAGGGATGCCAGGGGCCATGACCCGGCGGGGCGCCAGGAGGGACGGAAGAGGTCAGAGCCCTGCCTGGGTCCGTGGGGTTTGCCTTCCGGGTTGCTTTGGGGCCCGCGGGTCAGGGCATGGAAGCCCTTCCCTGTAGGAGCCCGTGGTCACCGCCAGGGCGCCCCAATGCCTTGGGACTTGTTTCCCCAGCACTCCGCCACACCAGGAAGTGCTGGGGAAGACTTTGGAGGATGCCGGAGAGCAGCGGGAGGACAGCGGCACTTCCGCCACACTGGGGCGTGGCCAGAAGAAGATTGCCGGGAACACCTGGGGCTCATCCGGGTCCTCTATAAAAGGGGCCGTCTCCATTCATTCGAGGCTAGAGTTGGGTGGAAGAAGGACGAGGCAGAAGAGAGTGGGGCGGCCGAGAAGAAGGCATTGTGGCCAGGACTGAGTGTCATTTTGGGGTTTGTGCACTTTATGGACTTTGGACTGGGTCTGAGTGACCATTATTATTTGTGTAAATATTATAAATAAACGTGTGGTGGTATTTTAACAACATGTCCGCCTGTCTGTGTCCGGGCAAAGTTCACAACATAAATAATAAAACTTGCATTTATAATGCTATTTGTGGTATAGCCCTACGGAATCGTATTAGGGCCACGATGAAGAAAAAAAAAAATACGGACACGGAAGAAAAAAAAAACTATATGGCGAGAATAAAGTCAACATGTTGACTTTATTCTCGACATTTCCACTTTATTCTCGCAGTTTATTTTATAATTAAAGTAGAATGTCGTAAACTAAACTTCATCTTAAAATCAATGTTTAATTTACTAGATTTTCTCAAACCCGTCATAAGTTAATGTAGCACATTAAATGCTTTGTTTTAAGTGTTCCCTGACCCAGTTGTTAATCACTACGTGCTTCTTAAACTGACTTCCTCCACACTAAGAGGAGACGCAGGCAGCGATCACCGTACATGATACATTCACTTCATGATATTCCTGCTCTCTGAAAAATTAGAATACTAAGATATATATACTTGATATCATTTTCAGGATAAAATGCATTAAAACAGGTATTAAACATGCACGGTAGTGTGGCAGTAGTGCTGGTCCCTCACATTAAGGGGTCCCCAGGTGCATAGGTGGGTAGAGTAGCCATAAATTGTACTCAAGTAAGAGTAGCTTTACTTCAAAAAAATATTACTCAAGTAGAAGTAAAAAGTAGTCCACCAAAAACTTACTCAAGTAAGAGTAATAAAGAACATAATAAATGATTTATTTTTTAGAAATGTAATAAGACAGACAAAAATATAAAATAATGTGCAAATTCTGCTATTTCCAAATAAAAAAATGAGTAAAAATAAATCACATCACATCTTTACAAAATAAAGATGCACAAATAACACAAAGTTCCAAATCTGTTTTCCACAACAAAGCTTTTGATGCCGATACCTACAGTAGGTAACATGTATGTCTGAACAATGCAAACTACTTACAGTGACAAGATATCCTCTACTCTGACAGTATAATACTGCATATGGACTTTGTTTCAAATCCATAAAGCTGTGTCACTCTCTGTGGGCGTGATTGCAGGGCCGCAGGGAGTTAATGAGGTAGTTGAAGCGAGTTGCACCTGCATGTGCTGGTCTGATCGTTCTCAAATGCTTTATTAGCTTCCTGTGGCTTGTGATTAAGGCCCACGGAGACGGGAGTGTATATATATGGGTCAGCACAAAAAAGAAAGGGGAATCAAAGAAAAGGAGAAAAGACATGAAAGGCAGGCTTGGGAACGACGATCTGGTTCTTACAGTGAAGCTATGACCGTTTAGCAGTGAACAGGAGCCCCGCATGACTAAAAAGTCTCTCACAGGCTGCAAGACGCAGGAAGTTTCTATGTGGTCATGTGACGGCATGGCTACGTCTGATTGGTGAAACAGTCATGCAGTAGATCCACTGGCAACTTCTCTTTTGCAAAAATATAGTGTAATGTATAAATGGAAAAAAGTAACAAGTCGAGTGTTGCCCAATGTAGCGTTTCTTCTTCAATGTACTCAAATGTACTCAAGTAAAAGTAAAAAGTATGCTGCAGCAAAACTACTCTTAGAAGTACAATTTTTCTAAAAAGTTACTCAATTAAATGTACTGGAGTAAATGTGACGAGGCTCCAAAAAACTGGATTATGAATGGGTATCGCACAGGTTTAATTTAAATATTGTGTAAATGTTGAGTTTGTGATCTGGTGGTCGGAGACACAAATACAGAATTCAATGGATGTTCTTCTGAGTGGGCTTTCTTTATTGCATGCGTGCTTTCTCTGTCTGACGTACCAAACCCCCAGTTACTATCCTTCTTTTTCTTTCTCCACATAACCAATCACCACCTGATAAACATCTTTGTGAAATTAAAACTAATTATAAACTTAGACCACGGAGTGTTCAGAACTTTTAAAAAAAATCTCGTTATATGTGTTTAATTATGCCATCCATTCAGGGTTGAGCCCATCCCAGCAAGTATTGTGTGCGAGGCAGGAGCAAATCCTGAACCCCAGCACATGGCAGGGTGAATACGAACAGTACATACACTAGCAGTGTCAATATAGCATAAAAAAAACCCACATCCTACAAACCGGATTCCAAAAAAGTTGGGACACTAAACAAATTGTGAATAAAAACTGAATGCAATGATGTGGAGATCGCAAATGTCAATATTTTATTTGTAATAGAACGTAGATGACAGATCAAACGTTTAATCCAAGTAAATGTATCATTTTAAAGGGAAAATATGTTGATTCAAAATATCACGGTGTCAACAAATCCCAAAAAAGTTGGGACAAGTAGAAATAAGAGGCTGGAAAAAGTAAATTTGAGCATAACGAAGAGCTGGAAGACCAATTAACACTAATTATGTCAATTGGCAACATGATTGGGTATAAAAAGAGCTTCTCAGAGTGGCAGTGTCTCTCAGAAACCGATGGGTAGAGGATCACCAATTCCCACAATGTTGCGCAGAAAGATAGTGGAGCAATATCAGAAAGGTGTTACCCAGCGAAAAAATTGCAAAGACTTTGCATCTATCATCATCAACTGTGCATAACATCATCCGAAGATTCAGAGAATCTGGAACAATCTCTGCGTAAGGGTCAAGGCCATAAAACCATACTGGATGCCCGTGATCTCCGGGCCCTTAAACGACACTGCACCACAAACAGGAATGCTACTGTAAAGGAAATCACAGAATGGGCTCAGGAATACTTCCAGAAACCATTGTCAGTGAACACAATCCACCGTGCCATCCGCCGTTGCCAGCTGAAACTCTACAGTGCAAAGAAGAAGCTATTTCTAAGCAAGATCCACAAGCTCGGGCGTTGTCAATGGGCCAGGGATCATTTAAAATGGAGTGTGGCAAAATGGAAGACTGTTCTGTGGTCAGATGAGTCACGATTTGAAGTTATTTTTGGAAATCTGGGACGCCATGTCATCCGGACCAAAGAGGACAAGGACAAACCAAGTTGTTATCAATGCTCAGTTCAGAAGCCTGCATCTCTGATGGTATGGGGTTGCATGAGTGCGTGTGGCATGGGCAGCTTGCATGTCTGGAAAGGCACCATTAATGTAGAAAAATATATTCAGGTTCTAGAACAACATATGCTCCCATCCAGACGTCCTCTCTTTCAGGGAAGACCCTGCATTTTTTCAACAAGATAATGCCAGACCACGTTCTGCATCAATCACAACATCATGGCTGCGTAGGAGAAGGATCTGGGTACTGAAATGGCCAGTCTGCAGTCCAGATCTTTCACCTATAGAGAACATTTGGCGCATCATAAAGAGGATGGTGCGACAAAGAAGGCCCAAGACAATTGAACAGTTAGAGGCCTGTGTTAGACAAGAATGGGAGAGCATTCCTATTTCTAAACTTGAGAAACTGGTCTGTTGAGTGTTGTAAGAAGAAAGGGAGATGCCACACAGTGGTGAAAATAACCTTGTCCCAACTTTTTTGGGATTTGTTGACACCATGAAATTCTGAATCAACATATTTTTCCCTTAAAATAATACATTTTCTGAGTTTAAACTTATGTTCCATGATTTATTTTCTATTCTGAACAAAATATTAGAAGTTGGCACCTCCACATCATTGCATTCAGTTTTTATTCACGATTTGTATAGTGTCCCAACTTTTTTGGAATCCGGTTTGTACATGACTTTAAACGGAAACTGAAGCGTGCCGAATAAACCCACCAGAAAAACAAAGCATGAAACACCTGAAACCCCATTGCTGCAAGGCAGCAGTGCAACCTCCACACCACCGTGCCCCCACATGATTAATACATGCTTTAATGCATTTCATCATGAAAATTATATTAAGTATTTATCTTAGCTTTCTAAATGTTCAAGGAGCAGGAATATCATGAAATTAATGTATTCTGTGTGCTGCCTGCGCCTCCTCTTACTGCAAGAGGAAGTCAGTTTAAGAAGCACGTAGCGATTAACATGGCTTGGGGAACACTTAACACAAAGCATTTAATGTGCTATATAACTTATGACGGGGTTTGAGAAAAACTAGTAAATTAAATATTCATTTTAAGATGAAGTTTAATTTACGATATTCTACTTTAATGACAAATTACGAGAATAAAGTAATGTAATTGTTTTGTCATTGATATGAGTGTTGTCATATATATATATATATATATATATATATATATATATATATATATATATATATATATATCTCTATATATTATCTATACTAATAAAAGGCAAAGCCCTCACTCACTCACTCACTCACTGACTCATCACTAATTCTCCAACTTCCCTTGTGGGTGGAAGGCTGAAATTTGGCAGGTTCATTCCTTACAGCTTCCTTACAAAAGTTGGGCAGGTTTTATATCGAAATTCTACGTGTAATGGTCATAACTGGAAGCAGTTTTCTCCATTTACTGTAATGGAGATGAGCTTCAACACCGGGGCGGAGTTTAGTGTGACATCATCACGCCTCCCACGTAATCCGCAGTACATAGAAAACCAGGAAGGCCTCAAAAAGCGCTGAAGAAAACATGCATTATATAATTGAGAAGGCAGCGAAACAATAAGAAGCGGCGAGTGACATATACAACCATATTCATGAGTTCTGCTACTTCGGAAACAAAGCACGATGTAAACCTACACTTTAAATTAAGTTCATAGACAGGCTGCCGCTGGCGTTTGTAATTTAGTGCCTGCCCATATAAGGCCGTCCGTCAGCGGCAATCCAATAGCAAACTGCCACGGGTAAATATTCACGGGTGAAGGACTGTGCTTATGGAGAGGAAGATGAGATGGTCAGGGTGGTGTTTGACACAAACTCAGCGAAACTGCGAGAGAAAGTTTTAAGTGCCAGGACTAAGGTAACATTAAATAAAGCTATGGACATAGCACGAGATGGCACCAGCACAGCTGGGAACCTTCGATGCATGTACACCGGCGGCTCATGTGAACTGGCGCAGTGCACAGATAAAGGCAACAGTTCCAAAGAGCTGAACAAAACCGAATTACACAATTGAAAAGGCAGCAAAAATATGAAGCGTCTGATAAGCATATTCATAAATCCAGCTACTGCGGAAACAAAGCACACGGTGGAAAAAGTCAATGTCCGCTAAAGGAAGACAGTGTAAAAAACCCGTGCATGCAGTGTGTCAGGTCTCAGATAAAGAAGAAGGCGAGCTGTTTATTGATGCAGTAAGAAGCGAATCGATGAATGAAACCTGTCATCTTTACAGCGATTGACAAACACGGAATGTAACTTGAACACAACACATCCTACAAATACGAGCCTGATTGAAAGAAATAATGATAATCAAATCCTTGATGACAGCAACACTCAGTAACACTCACAAAACAAATACTGTATATTGACAGTCATGTTACGTTATTTTTAAAATGTTCCCTTTTCTTTTCTAGCTTTTTAACACACTACTTCTCGCTCACGATACGGGTATATATATATGTATATATATATCCCGATCTACATACTCGAATAATGGATACTTTATTAGCCTTCAATGATTGTTTTGGTAAAGCCATACTCGGTGTATTCATTAGATGAGCGGTAAAAAGTAAGAGCGAGGGAGGATGACTCATTGAGGCATGCAGGCTGTAGTCTTGGCGTCAACTCTATCTGAATTGCGATCACATTTGAAAAAATATATCTTTTCAAGTTCTATTTAGTCCATATGTGTCAAACTCAAGGGCAGCGGGCCACATCCGGCCCGGCGTGTAATTATATCCAGCCCGCGAGATCATTTTTATACTGTATTATTGTTATTAATGGCCGGGTATATGAAGCGCTGGTAACACAATAAACTACAGATCCCATAATGCAGCGCTTCAGCTGCCTTGCCGTAACACTTACGCGTTAATCAAGTCTACCTTATGATGCTGCAAGTTATTGCGAAGCTAGAGTTATTAGCACTGAGTTTGCACGGCGCTTTGGTGACTTTGAAGAACAAAAAAAGTCCGTCTACATGCGGCTCGAACCTTGTGCATGTTTGGTAGCACATATCTGTGTGAGAAGCTCTTCTCAGTGATAAAGACTAACAAAACAGCACACAGGAGTCGCCTCACTGATGAGCACCTGCAATCCATCCTGAGAATCTCCACAACACAGAACCTCACACCAAACATAAAGCGAACTTGTGGCCAAAAAGATGCCAGGCGTCCAGCTGTAAAGCGACATATGAGCAAAGACAACTGAATGATTTGATTTGTTATTGCACGTAAGAGCGGGAGTCAACCGTTTTAACAAACAGCGTATTGCACTGATACGGAATAGCTGTGTGTGTATATATGTAGATATGTATGTATATGTATATATATGTTTATATATGTGTGTGTGTATGTATTTATATATATATATATATGTATATATATACAGTATATATATATATATCTATACTAATAAAAGGCAAAGCCCTCACTCACTCACTCACTCACTCACTCACTCACTGACTCATCACTAATTCTCCAACTTCCCGTGTAGGTAGAAGGCTGAAATTTGGCAGGCTTATTCCTTACAGCTTACTTACAAAAGTTGGGCAGGTTTCATTTGAAAATTCAACGCATAAGGGTCATAACTGGAAGCTATTTTTTCCCATATAATGTAATGGAGTCTTGAGTTGGAGATGGCGCTGGGCGGAGTTTAGTGTGACATCATCACGCCTCCTACGTAAGTGCGTAGAGAACAAGGAAGAACTCCAGCGATGAGCACAAAGCGCCATTTCACAATTGAGAAGGCAGAAAAACATTATGAAGCAAATGATGCATACAAGCATATTCATAAGTACAGCTACTGCGGAAACAAAGCACGGCGTGAACCGTAAGTTTATATTAAATTAAGTTCATAGACAGGCTGCCACTAGCGTTTGTAATTTAGTGCCTGCCCATATAAGGCCGTCCATCAGCGGCAATCCAATACAAACACTGCGGTAAATATTCACGTGTGAAGGACTGTGCTTATGCAGAGGAAGATGAGATGGTCAGGGTGGTGTTTGGCACAAACTCATTGAAACTGCGAGAGAAAGTTTTAAGTGCGGGTCTTAGCTGACATTACGAGATGGCACCAGTACAGCTGGGAACCTTGATGCAAGAACACCAAGCGGCTCCGTGAACTGAGGCAGTGCACAGACAAAAGCAACAGTTCCAAAGAGTGCTGAACAAAACCGAATTACACAATTGAGAAGGCAGCAAAAAATATAGGCGTCTTATACATACAATCATATTCATAAGTGCAGCTACTGCGGAAACAAAGCACACGGTGGAAAAAGTGAATGTCCCGCTAAAGGAAGACAGTGTAAAAAAAACCCGTGCATGCAGTTTGTCACATCACAGATAAAAGGAAGGCGAGCTGTTTATTGATGCAGTAAGGAACTAATCGATGAATGAAACCTCTTATCTTTACAGCGATTGACAAACACGGAATGTAACTTGAACACATCCTACAAATACGAGCCTGATTGAAAGAAATAATGATAATCAAATCCTTGATGACAGCAACATTCAATAACACTCACAAAACAATTACTGTATATTGACAATCATGTTACGTTATTTTTAAAATGTTCCCTTTTCTTTTCATAACTTCTACTTCTCCACTGCGATACGGGTATATATATAAATGTATATATATACCCGATCTACAATACATACTTTAGCATAGACAAACCCACGCTGTGGCTAATTGTAGAGTCTTAAGCCTCTAGCGCCGACATTGAGGTTGATTCGAGAGGGATGTACTGACTATGTATGCGCTACCGATTCATTTACCTTCATCTCCTTGGTTTGGGGCGTATGAAAAATATTAGGTTAGCAGAATCATGTTACGTTATTTTTAAAATTTTCCCTTTCTTAGCACAAGCACAGCTGAGAAGCTTGATGCATGTACTCCATAGCAGCGTTAAAAATAGCGCATTTAATCACACTTTCAATTCCAAGCAAGCGGGAACTTTTGTCAATGCATGATTTCCTGGTACATCCATTACACTGATGCACACATCACAGCTACAAAAATGTTAGAGTCGGAATAAAGCGCGTTCCTCGACTGATCATTTCGACTACCGGCGAAGCCTTGATAAAAGCATGGTTTTGTGCACACTGAAAAGCAAGCAAAATTAGATGCATTACAGAAAGCGGACTTTGTGGCTCTTACTGGGGATCATTGGACTTCCGTGACCGTTAGTAATTCTAAATACATCTAATTACAAAATGTTCAATGATCACACTGTTTTAGCCTAATGTACAAAATAATTTTGGCTAATGTTACTCAGAGTTTAAAAGTAAGCTGGTCAAATTACCTTTTATGTTTCTGACTTATTTTTTAAGAAGAAAAACTGCACTTTATGGTGAAATTTTGGTTATTATTATTTAAAGACAATACTATTCTGAAAATGTACTTAAAGTACTTAAACTACCACTTTATTTTTAAGTCTGCCCAATTTTAACCAGGGATGATATTTTTGTTTCTGTTTTGAATTCAAATGCAGTTTAAAGCTTTTTTCAGAAATTAAAACAGCTTCAGTTTACAATATTCATGTCCATGTCTATTATTTGATTCTGTAAGCCCACTAAAACCGTTTTAAATAAAAAAAAAAACATTTGCGATTTGGGGCAAATTCGTGTCGATTACATACGATTAATCAAGATTAATTCTTACACAGCCTCTAATTAATTGGATTAATTTTTTAATCGAGTCCCACCTAATATATATATATGTAGATATATATATGTAGATTTATATATATATGTGTATATACAGTATATATGTAGATATGTATATGTTGTATATACAGTATGTATATATGTGTGTGTATATATACATATATATATATATATATATATATTATATATATGTTTATATGTATATATATGTTTATATATGTGTCTGTGTGTGTGTATATATGTATATATATGCCAGCAACACTAATGACAATTACAAAACAATTACATTGTCAATCATGTTGTTATTATTAAAATGTTTCCTTTTCTTTTTACTTCTCCGCTGCCAATCGCAGGTATTTTGCTATATATATATATATATATATATATATATATATATAAATAGATAGATATGACAACAACACTCATATCAATGACAAAACAATTACATTAACAATCATCTTACGTTATTTTTAAAATGTTTGCTTTTCTTTTCATAACTTCTTTAACACACTACTTCTCGCTCTTGAAGCCTTGGTATTCTACTATATATATATATATATGACAGCAACACTCATCACTCACAACAGTGACAAAACAATTACATTGACAATCATGTTCACGTTATTTTCAAAATGTTTCCTTTTCTTTTTCATTGCTTCTTTAACACACTACTTCTCCGCTCTGAAGCCTTGGTATTTTACTAGTATATATATATATATATATATATATATATATATATATATATATATATATATATATACATATATATATACGAGGTGTGGCAGAAAATTAATGAGACTGGTAACACTGCAAGCGATCTAGCGCTGCGCTGTTGTTCTTGATAGAGCACGTGTATCAGTACCCTCCCATAGCTCAGTGCGAGTTTCAACTCCTTCCGTTAACTCACGTGATTTTGTGACTGCTATTAGCAAAGTTGTGTTTTGGTTGTGCGTCATGCAAAATGGAACAGCGGAATTTGGAGCAACGTTGTGCCATTAAACGGCAAGTGTGACGTTTAAAAAGTTAAAATAGGCCTATGTGGAACATTCTTTATCCCAAGCTCAAGTTTTCGCTGGCACAAATCATTTTTGGAAGGCAGAAAACACGTTGAAGATGAACACCGTTCAGTGAGGACTTCAACCGAAAACCAATGAAAACATCGAGCGTGTGAACACTCTTGTGAGATCAGACCGTCGTTTAACATTAAGAATGTTGAGTGAACAATTAAATTTGAACAGATTTACCATTCATCAAATTTTGACTGAACATTTGCACATGCGAAAGGTCTGTGCCAAAATGGTGCCGAAAAACTGCCTACTCCATAACAAAATTTTTGACCTCAAAAGGCATTCCTGTGGTTCCCCAGCCCCCTTGTTCACCTGACCTCAGTCCGTGTGACATTTTCCTTTTTCCTAAACTGAAAAATGTCCTCAAAGGACGTCATTTCGAGACTTCCAAAAGAGTGTAGCGGACATGCTGAAGACCATACGGTTGAAGACTTCCAGCGCTACTACCAACAGTGGGAACAACGTCTCCATCGGTGTGTAGCTGCCCAAGGGAACTACTTTGAAGGGGATAAAATTGATGTTTGAAAAAAATAAAAACTTTGGTAAATAAAAAATCAGTCTCATTACTTTTCTGCCACACCTCGTACATACATATATACACATACATCCACATATATACATACATACATATATATATATATATATATACTAGCAGAATACCCGCGCTTCGCAGCGGAGAAGTAGTGTGTTAAAGAAGTTATGAAAAGAAAAGCAAACATTTTAAAAATAGCATAAGATGATTGTTAATGTAATTGTTTTGTCATTGATATGAGTGTTGTTGTCATATCTATCTATTTATATATATATATATATATATATAGCAAAATAGCTGCGATTGGCAGTGGAGAAGTAAAAAGAAAAGGAAACATTTTAATAATAACGTAACATGATTGACAATGTAATTGTTTTGTAATTGTCATGAGTGTTGCTGGCATATATATATATATACACACACACACACACAGACACATATATAAACATATATATACATATAAACATATATATATATATATACACATCTATACACATATATATATACAGTTATATATATATATAAATATACACACATACATATATATATGTGTATATATACATATATATACACAAATCTACATATATATATCTACATATATATATTAGGGGTGGGACTCGATTAAAAAAATTAATCCAATTAATTAGAGGCTGTGTAAGAATTAATCTTGATTAATCGTATGTAATCGCACACGTAAATTTGCCCCAAATCGCAAATGGTTTTTTTTTTTTATTTAAAAAGGTTTTAGTGGGCTGACAGAATCAAATAATAGACATGGACATGAATATTGTAAACTGAAGCTGTTTTAATTTCTGAAAAAAGCTTTAAACTGCATTTGAATTCAAAACAGAAACAAAAATATCATCCCTGGTTAAAATTGGGCAGACTTAAAAATAAAGTGGTAGTTTAAGTACTTTAAGTACATTTTCAGAATAGTATTGTCTTTAAATAATAATAACCAAAATTTCACCATAAAGTGCAGTTTTTCTTCTTAAAAAAATAAGTCAGAAACATAAAAGGTAATTTGACCAGCTTACTCTTTAAACTCTGAGTAACATTAGCCAAAATTATTTTGTACATTAGGCTAAAACAGTGTGATCATTGAACATTTTGTAATTAGATGTATTTAGAATTACTAACGGTCACGGAAGTCCAATGATCCCCAGTAAGAGCCACAAAGTCCGCTTTCTGTAATGCATCTAATTTTGCTTGCTTTTCAGTGTGCACAAAACCATGCTTTTATCAAGGCTTCTCGGGTAGTCGAAATGATCAGTCGAGGAACGCGCTTTATTCCGACTCTAACATTTTTGTAGCTGTGATGTGTGCATCAGTGTAATGGATGTACCAGGAAATCATGCATTGACAAAAGTTCCGTTTGCTTGGAATTGAAAGTGTGATTAAATCGTTATTTTTAACGCGTTATGGAGTACATGCATCGAAGCTTCTCAACTGTGCTTGTGCTAAGAAAGGGAAAATTTTAAAAATAACGTAACATGATTCTGCGTTAACCTAATATTTTTCATACGTCCCAAACCAAGGAGATGGGAAGGTAAAATGAATCGGTAGCGCGTACATAGTCAGTACATCCCTCTCGGGAATCGAACCTCGAATGTCGGCGTTAGAGGCGAAGACTCTACAATTGCGCCACCGCTTGTCTATGCTAAAGTATGTATTGTAGATCGGGCTATAGATATACATTTATATATATACCCGTATCGCAGTGGAGAAGTAGAAGTTATGAAAAAGAAAAGGGAACATTTTAAAAATAACGTAACATGATTGTCAATATACAGTAATTGTTTTGTGAGTGTTATTGAATGTTGCTGTCATCAAGGATTTGATTATCATTATTTCTTTCAATCAGGCTCGTATTTGTACGATGTGTTCAAGTTACATTCCGTGTTTGTCAATCGTTGTAAAGATAAGAGGTTTCATTCATCGATTAGTTCCTTACTGCATCAATAAACAGCTCGCCTTCCTTTTATCTGTGATGTGACAAACTGCATGCACGGGTTTTTTTTACGCTGTCTTCCTTTAGCGGGACATTGACTTTTTCCACCGTGTGCTTTGTTTCCACAGTAGCTGCATTTATGAATATGCTTATCAGACGCTTCATATTTTTGCTGCCTTTTCAATTGTGTAATTCGTTTTTTGTTCAGCGCTCTTTGGAACTGTTGCTTTTTATCTGTGCACTGCATCAGTTCACGTGAGCCACTCGGTGTACTTGCATCGAAGGTTCCCAGCTGTGCTGGTGCCATCTCGTGCTATGTCCATAGCTTTATTTAATGTTACCTTAGTCCTGGCACTTAAAACTTTCTCTGGCAGTTTCGCTGAGTTTGTGTCAAACACCACCCTGACCATCTCATCTTCCTCTCCATAAGCACAGTCCTTCACCCGTGAATATTTACCCGTGGCAGTTTGCTATTGGATTACCGCTGATGGATGGCCTTATATGGGCAGGCACTAAATTACAAACGCATTTGTGTCTCCCATAAAAGTAGCTTCACTTGAAATCATTTTGTGATTTTGCACGGGTAAAAACGTCTGCTGAAGTGTCAGATTCTTCTCTAACTCTTCTGCTTTCTGTATCTTGTGCATTGCATTCAGGTCTTTCAGGTTATCTTGATGTTTTGTCTCATAGTGCCGTCTTAGATTAAATTCTCTAATTACAGCCACATTAGCTCCACAAATGAGACACACAGGTTTTCCGGCAATGTCAGTAAACATATACTCAGCCTCCCATCGGTTTTTAAAGGCTCTATGTTCAGAATCACCTTTTCTCTTCGGCATCGTGTGGGTTAGCTTCGCAATAACTTGCAGCATCATAAGCTAGACTTGATTAACGCGGTAAGTGTTGAGCAAGGCAGCTGAAGCGTTGCATTATGGGATCTGTAGTTTATTGTGTTACCAGCGCTTCATATCCCCGGGCCATTAATAACAATAATGTATAAAATTATCTCGTGGGCCGGATATAATTACACACCGGGCCGGATGTGGCCTGCGGGCCTTGAGTTTGACACATATGGAATAAATAGAACTAGAAAAGATATATTTTTTCAAATGTGATCACGCAATTCAGATCGAGTTGACGCCAAGACTACAGTACATTGAGCCCGCGTGCTATTGTGGTTTTGCCTGCGTGCCTCAATAAGTCATCCTCCCCTCGCTCTTACTTTTTTACCGTTCATGTAATGAATACACTGAGTATGGCTTTACCAAAACAATCATTGATCGCGAATAAAGTATCCATTATTCATAAAGCTTCAATTGGTGATCTGTCTTTCTGCGTTAACTGCATATTTTTTCATACGTCTCAAACCAAGGGGATGCGAGGCTAAAATGTATCGGGAAGCTCGCGTACATACTCGGTGCATCCCCTCTCGGGAATCGAACCCCGGAAGCCGGCGCTAGAGGCGAAACCTCTACTATTGCGCCATGGCATGTGGTTTGTCTATTTGAGCGTAGCAGTGTAATTCGGTTTTTGTACAGCACTCTTTGGAACTGTTGCTTTTTGTCTGCGCACTGCGTCAGTTCACGTGAGCTGCTGAATATGGTTTTATATGTCACTCGCTCGCTTCTAATTGTTTCGCTGCCTTCTTAATTATATAATGTATGTTTTCTTCAGCAGTTTTTGGAGCTCTTCCTGGTTTTCTACGTACTGCGTGATTACATGGGAGGTATGATGATGTCACACAAAACTCCGCCCCCCCACAACTTTCTAGCTCAACTCCATTACAGTAAATGGAGAAAAATAGCTTCTAGTTATGATCATTACGCATAGAATTTCAATATGAAACCTGACCAACTTTTGTAAGTAAGCTGTAAGGAATGAGCCTGCCAAATTTCAGCCTTCTACCTACACGGGAAGTTGGAGAATTAGTGATGAGTCAGTCAGTGAGTGAGTGAGTCAGTGAGGGCTTTGCCTTTTATTAGTATAGATTAAGAAATTCAGGCACTAGTAAAATTGTGCTTTTATTTAATAAAAACACACAGGCTGTTTTTGAAATAGCTTCTTAATGTTGTACTATTCCTTAAAAATGGCGGTGTAATAACACTAGTAGCAAATATTAATTTGTTAATAAATGGAAGTTTGAAAACAAACACCTTTGCCAAGATTGCAGCAAAAGAAATGGTAATTATCATGGTCCCTCTGTGTAAGGGGTCCCTAACATATTCACATGGTACTCTGGAGGACCTTTTAGAAATAAAGGTGAAGAACCACTGTTTTAGGAGACTTGCCGATAGCCACACACCAAGCCAATTTGGACCTTAGCAGAAGAGAAGCATTTACAAATTGTTTTTAGATAAGTTTGGTCTATCCGCACACCTTCTATGTTTAGAATCCCAATGATTCTGCTATGTGGCATTCCTTTTCTCTAAATACCATATTTACTCATGTACCACACGCCCTCGTGTAAGACGCGCACCCTAATTTTTACAAAGAAAATCGCAAAAAATGTTTTTTCCAGTGTGCGACACGCGTTGTGTTTGTATAGGAAGCGTTTAGAGAGAGAGCGAGCACTGTCGAGCGAGAGCACGAGCATGCAAGAGAGAGAGAGAGAGAGCATGAGCAAGTGAGCGAGAGAGAGAGAGCATGAGCAAGTGAGCGAGCGAGAGAGCACGAGCAGGTGAGCGACAGAGAGAGCGTGAGTGGGCGAGCAAGCAAGAGAGAGAGAGAGCGCAAGCCCAAGTAGAAGAAGTTTCCTCGTGTATGACGCGCACATTTCCTTGTGTATGACGCGCACCTGATTTTCTAATGCTAATTTTTGGGTAAAAATGTGCGTGTGGTACACGGATAAATACAGTATTTACATTCTTCTGTAATCTGAATTAGTTACTGAATATATTGCTTTATATTTTTGTGACATACTGAGCCAAATATATTTATTGCTTCAAACAAAATTATGTACAAAATATGTGAAATAATTAAAAACTTTAAATATAAAAATTGCTTATTCTGTAGCACATACAGTATCATAGATGAACAATGACCAATACAGCATTCTAACAAATTGGTGCTTAAATTTGCACCTGCATTTCAGCATGTTCTCTGCTGACTTAATTATAAAGGAACTTCATTGTCGAAGGATTTGTTAAACAAGTTATTGCTGTATTTATTCAATGCATATTAATGATTTATGTCCATTTTAGCTTGGCAATCCAATAGTAAATTTGCTTGCAGTTTTTTTTTCTTATGTAAAAATGATACAGAATTCTTTATGTTAACATTTGAACAAGCATGGTTTGTAAAATCTGTTTTTTTGCTGTACAGCAAATTGCCGTGAGCTAAAGTGAAGGACAGTATGAGAATGGACAGCAATGGCACTTCTGTGCATTTGGGAACTACCGTCCCCAGAGGTCATGTGATTGTTAGTGAGAAGTGGAGAGGATCTGTGATTGTACAAAGATTACTTGGTGAGTATTGTACTGTGTTCAAATTATGAAGATGATCTTTTTTAATATTTATATTTAAATGACTTGTTTTAGTATCTCAATTAATACTTCTATATAGGTCTCTGTCAGATTCCCCACCACCTCAAAAACATATCCCCTTGTGTCCGTTTTTAAAGAAAATTTACTAAAGCTATATTACTTTACAGCTTAGTAGTTTTACAGCTACTGTTCAAGATCAGCTGATATTTACTCTAAATGACGGTGATCTGTAAATTACTCAATCTCAAAAGCAACTTTTTCAGAGCCTGCTTTTCTAAGCTTTATAGCTATTTAGTTCTGTGCTCTTTTTATGTGAAGCATTACTGTAGTTAAGGAATCACACTTGTCTTTCTGTTTTGTGATAACTTTCTGTAAAGAGAGAAGTAGGGTGATAGATAGGTAGATAGATACTTTATTAATCCCAAGGGGAAATTCACATACTCCAGTAGCAGCATACTGATAAAGAACAATATTAAATTAAAGAGTGATAACAATGAAGGTACTGTATAACAAACAGACAATAACTTTGTATAATGTTAATGTTTAACCCAGGTGGAATTGAAGAGTCGCATAGTGTGAGGGAGGAACGAGCTTCTCAGTCTGTCAGTGGAGCAGGACAGTGACAGTAGTCTGTTGCTGAAGCTGCTCCTCTGTCTGGAGATGATACTGTTCAGTGGATGCAGTGGATTCTCCATTATTGACAGGGACCTGCTCAGTGCCCATCGCTCTGCCACGGATGTCAACCTGTCCAGCTCCGTGCCTACAGTAGAGCCTACCTTCCTCACCAGTTTGTCTAGGCGTGAGGCATCCCTTTTCTTTCCCCCAACATCTGTAGCATCTTATTGCAGATGTTGAAGGACGCCAGCCTTCTAAGGAAGTATAGTCAGCTCTGTCCTTTCTTACACAGAGCATCAGTATTGGCAGTCCAGTCCAATTTATCATCCAGCTGCACTCCCAGGTATTTATAGGTCTGCACCCTCTGCACACAGTCACCTCTGATGATCACGGGGTCCATTAGGGGGCCTGGTCCTCCTAAAATCCACCACCAGCTCCTTGGTTTTGCTGGTGTTCAGTTGTAGGTGGTTTGAGTCACACCATTTAACAAAGTCCTTGATTAGGTTCCTATACTCCTCCTCCTGCCTACTCCTGATGCAGCCCACAATGTGTTGTCAGCAAACTTTTGCACATGGCAGAACTCTGAGTTGTATTGGAAGTCCGATGTATATAGGCTGAACAGGACCGGAGAAAGTACAGCCCCCTGTGGCGCTCCTGTGTTGCTGACCACAATGTCAGACCTGCATTTCCCGAGACACACATACTGAGGTCTGTCTTTAAGATAGTGCACAATCCATGCTACTAGGTATGAATCTACTCCCATCTCTTTCAGCTTGTCCCTAAGGAGCAGAGGTTGGATGGTGTTGAAGGTGCTAGAGAAGTCCAGAAACATATTTTTTGCAGCACCACTGCCTCTGTCCAAGTGGGAGAGGGATCGGTGTAGCATATAGATGATGGCATCCTCCTTTCCTACCTTCTCCTGGTATGTGAACTGCTGAGGGTTGAGGGCATGGCAGACCTGTGGCCTCAGGTGGTAAAGTAGCAGCCTCCCTATGGTCTTCATCACATGTGACGTCAGTGCAACAGGCCGGAAGTCATTCAGCTCACTAGGATGTGATATCTTTGGGACTGGGGTGGTTGAAGATGTTTTCCAAAGCCTCAGGACTTTCCTCTGTTCCAGGCTCAGGTTGAAGATGCGCTGTAAGGGACTCCCCAGCTCCAACCCACAGGCTTTCAGCAGTCGTGGCGATACTCTATTTGCTTTGCTGGCACAAAGTCTCTTCAGCTCTCTGCTTACCTGGGCTGCTGTAATTGTAGGTTGGGGGAAACTCTCTCCTATGCTGGTAACAGCAGAAGGATGGGTGGAGGGTGCAGTTCTCTGAAGTGAGAGTGGGTTAGGGTGGTCAAACCTGTTGAAGAAGTTCATCTGGTTTGCTCTCTCCACGTCTCTCTCAATGGTGGCACCCCGCTTTGAGCTGCAACCAGTGATGATCCTAATCCCATCCCACATTTCCTTCATGCTGTTATTTTGAAATTTCTGCTCCAGCTTTCTCCTGTACTGCTTCTTCGCTGCCCTGAGCTGGACTCGGAGTTCCTTCTGCACGCGCTTGAGCTCTTCTGGTTCAAAAGGCTCTTGATGTCACTTGTAATCCATGGCTTGTTGTTAGCATAGCAGCGTGCTGTTCTTAATGGAACTACAATGTCCATACAGAAGTTGATGTAGTCAGTAGTGCAGTCAACAACCTCCTTGGGGAGCATGCATTGGTAACAATTTTATTTTTTTTCCAAGTAAATGTTCCTGCTGCTAGACTGATCTATCAAGTCCAGGTTAACCCCTGTCATTGCTGGACTGACATTCCAACTGGTTGTTCTTCTTCTTCCTCTTCATCTTTTCCAACTTGTACGTGGGATCAATGTGCTTGATCAGCCTTCTCCATACAGCTCAGTCCTCCACCACCATCTTCTTTTATTTTATCCATCCACCTCTGTTTTGGCCTCCCTCACTTTCTGTGCCCTAGTACTTCCATTCCCATCACCCTTTTGCCCTCATATTCATTGTCTCTTGTCATCACATCTCCATACTGCTTCAATGTTCTTTACTGTACTTTCTTAGATACCTCTCCCAATTTTGTTGTACTTCTGATTGTCTCATTTCTTAATTTTTCCTTTTTTTGTAACACCACACATCTGTCTCAACATTCTCATTTCTGCCACATCTAATATCTTCTCCTGTACTTACTTTACTGTCCTTGTCTCAGCTCTATAGATAAACTTTGGTTTTAACACTGTCTTAAAAATCTTTCCTTTTAACTTTTGCTTTAATTCCTCAATAAAACACTATACTCCTGATACCTTTTTTTCCAATTACACCATCCACAATGCAAGCTGTGGGTTATCTCTGTGTCTAATGTTCTATCTTGGGCTACCACTGATCCTATATATTTACATGTATACACTCTTTTCAAAAGATCTCCCTGCAGGATAACTTCTGAATCCTGATCAACATTAAACCATCATATTCTGTCTTCTTCCTATTTATCTTCAGTCCTCTGTCTTCCAAAGCACTTCTTCATTCTTCCAACTCCCTCTCAATGTCCTATTTTTTGGTGCTACACAACACAGTGTCATCAGCATGAAGTATGCACCAGGTAGACTGGTCTTTTATTCTATGACTCAATACATCTATAACCAGCTCAAAGAGGTTAGGACTTAAAGAATTTCCCTGGTTTAGATCTACTCTAACTGGTATCTTCTCAGTCATTACAACACCGCCTTTAATTGAGTCCTCACTCCCTCATTCATATCGTGGACAATCCTCACATATTTCTCTGGCACTCCATTCTCTCTTGTGTACCTCCGGACCTCTTGATGTGGTTACTCTATCATAAGTCTTCACCAAATCAATGAACACCATATGCATTCCTTTCTGTTTTTCTCCATGCTTCTGTATGACTTGTCATAATGCAACTGATTTCATCAGTTGTTTCTTTCCCTGGCATAAAAACAAACTGCTCTTCCGCTATGATGATCATTTCCCAAAGTCTTCTCTAAATAACTGTTTCTCAGATTTTCATTGTGTGTAGTATCAACTTTATCTCTGTATAGTTTCCACAATCCTGAATATTACCCTTTTTATCAATGGGTACAATAACACTGTTTATCCACTCCTTTGATATTTTCACCTGTTCATAGATATTCTGCATTACATCTCACAACACATTTAATCCCTATTCTCCTAAACGCTTCCATGTTTCTGCTGGCACTTCATCAAGTCCTGTTTCCTTTCCATTTTTCATATTTTTCAGTACCTCATTTACTTCCTTTCTCTTAATTTATTATTTATTTATTATTCTCTTTATTTTTCTTTCTTCTCTTGGTAGTAGCCCTTTATTTGGGTCTCCATCCCCAAATACTGCCTATGGATTTTCTTCATTCAACAGCTTTTCAAAGTATCTTTTTCATCTATTCTTGATTCTGTCATCCTCCCTTAAGACCACATCTTGCTCTGTTTTTATTTTGCTTTATCTGACTAAAATCTTTTCCAGTATTGTTCCTAACCTTCTCTATTCAAAAATCATTCTCTCTCACTCTTTTGTCTCCATTTTTTCATTCATCTCCTCTAAAGCTTGTGCCTTTGCTCCTGCCACTGCCCTCTTTGCCTCCTGGTTTGTCTGATCTCTATCTTCTTCCCTTCCTGATTGGTTCCATGTCTTATTTGCCTCCTTTTTAGGCCTTTATCACATCTTGAACCTCTCGGTTCAATCCGCATGTCTCTTTGTCATCGGGTGGACTTCTTCCTGTCATCCTACCCAACACCTCTTTACCTGTTCTTTGATACAATTTTCCTATTCTTCTCCCACCATTCCTCTACACTCTCAAATGACTTCACTTTCTTTAAAATGTTCTCCCTAAACCTTTTCTTAAGACCTTCCCCTCTTAATCTCCACCATTTTATTCTTGGTCCTTTTTGCTCTGGTTTTATTCTTATGCTGATTCTAATCTCCCAGTCCATCAACACCTCTGCATTGTCACACTTTCCCCATTTATGACCTTACAATTCTTTATTTCTTTAAAACGTGAACTTCTGCTTAGTAGAATGTCTTATTTGGCTTTCCCTTAATCCACTACTGTACATCATAAACTGATTTACTTTCTTTTCAAAAAATGTGTCAACTATTACCAAATTCACTGCCATTGGTAAAATCTACTTTCCTTTACCAATCACCACTTCTCTCCTTAACTCCCCACTCTCCATGTACTCTCTCTATAATCTCTGTTTCTTTGTACTCTTTACCACATGCCTAATTAGATAACCACACACAATCACTTTTACTCCCTCTTGTGCTATCTTAAACTCTTCATCCATTTGTGTCCATAAAACATCCTCTTCGCCTGCCTCATAGCCCACTTGAGGAGCATACAGTGCCCTTCAGTATTATTGGCACCCCGTGTAAAAATTAGTAAGAGAAGTTAGAAAAAATCACTGTTTAATGAAGAACTGTCATCTTGCACTAAAAAAATGAGACACATCTGACTTTTAATTGAAACACTTTCATTCAAAGAAAAATGAAGCCCTCATCAAGAAATAAATATTTTTATCAAAAACACATGTACCACAATTGTTGGAACCCCTGCATTTAATACCTTGTACAACCTCCCTTTGCCAATATAACATCATGGAGTCTTCTCTTGTAACCTTTTCTAAGGTTGGAGAACATAGAGTCTGGCATCTGTGACCACCATTCTTTACATAATCTGTCCAGATCATCCAGGGTCCTAGGCCCTCTCCTGTGTACTCTCCTCTTTAGTTAACTCCCCTGATTTTCAATAGGGTTCAGGTCAGGGGACTGAACTGGTCATGGTAGAACTTTGATTTTGTGGTCAGTTAACCATTGCAGAGTTGATTTGGACATGTGTTTCAGGTCATTATCCTGCTGGAAAACCCAGTGACGACCCAGTTTTAGTTTTCTGACGGAGCCAGTCAGGTTTTGATTTAACATCTGATATTTCATGGACTCCATGATGCCATGTACTATAACAATATTTCCAGGGCTTTTGGAGGAAAAACAGCCCCACAACATAATAGAACCTCCACCATATTTCACAAGTGGGACAAGATTCTTTTCATTATAGCCATCCTTCTTTTTATACCAAACCTAGTTCAATTTATGTTTCATCAGACCATATAACACAGTTCCAGTCAAATTTGTAGTAACATTTTACAAACTCCAGGCACATACATTTGTGGATAACTGACAGAAAAGGCTTCTTTCTGGCATACCTTCCAAATAATATGTTGGCATGGAGATGCCTTCCGATGGTAGTTCTGGAGACTTGACAATCCCAGGATTTTACTTTTTCTTGCAATTCCCAAACAGTGATCCTTGGAGATACTACTGCCTCTCTTACCATCCTTCTCACTGTACTTGGGGGTAAAATAAACTTGGGTCCCCTTCCAGGTAAATTTGTCACAGCTCCAGTTGATGACCACATTTTCATTATTGCCCTAACTGTAGAAACGGGCATTTTCAAGCAAGTACAGTAGCTATTTTTTTATAACCATTCCCTAAGTTACAAAGGGCAACACACTTCTCCCACATTTGGATCGAGTGTTCTCTTTTCTTTGCCATGATGATCGTTGGCTAAGAAAATCTGGTGCTGTGTCTCCTCGAATTTGTATCCCAGTTAATCAGGAAGTCATTGATTTCAGCTGGAAAATTCCTATACACTCCAATCAACTTAACAATGTTGAGTTCAAATAAGAAACATGCTTCAGGTACATTGTTACACATTAAATTTCAAAGGTGTCAACAATTGTTGCACATGTGTTTTTGTTAACAATATTTATTTCTTGTTGAGGGCGTTGTTCTCCATTGAATAAACTTGTTGCAATTAAAAGTCAGATGTTTATTTTTTCAGTTCAAGATGACAGTGGTTCAGCAAACAGATTTTTTTTTCTAACCCTTTTTACTCATTTTTACAAGGGGTGCCAATAATAGTGGAGGGCACTGTATGCACAAATGACATTAACTACAGTCCCACCAAGGCCTGGTTTGACACTGATTACCCTATCACTCCAGCTATTCACACTGACAAGACTATCATTTGGTTCTTTGGATACTACTATACCTACACCATGTCTGCCTTGCTTATTTGCTCCATGGTGCAACAACTTAAAGCCTTTTTTGAGTTCATCAAGATCTCTTGAACACAGTTGGAAACTTGTTATGGGTAAATTTCACACAAACATTAGGAAGTTTTTCTTTCACACAGACAATTGTAGACATTTGGTTCCAGACCGTACAAACTGTATGTAAATATATTTTTTTAAACATTTTTAAGCACATATATAGTTAATTACACCATAGAATGCACATTGTAATAGTAAACTAAATGTAAAAACATTGAATAACACTGAGAAAACCTTGCAGGAGTTCATGCTAATAGCCTTACGACTCGATCGCTGTAAACACTTTTTCTTAAATGAGTTTTAAGCACAGGGGAAAAAAAGGAAGATTTGAACAAATCCGAACTTTATTTAAAAACAAACCACAAGCAACCAAGAAAGTAACATTGCAGGAGTCGAGTTCTGGCATGAAGTGAGGAGGAACTGGGTGGAGAGGAGATTATAGTGCTTAGAAGCCATGGTTAACTGCAAAAGCACACAAAATACTGTAGAGCACAAAGAGGTCACAGGTAAAGCACGCATGTCTGACTGAGAACAGTGAACAGGGAGAGGCTGAACACATGCTTAAATACAGTAATAGGTGCGTACGAACCGGAAGGGAAATGAAATGGAGCACAAAGAGTTCACAGCGAAAGCACGCCTGCACGTGCAAGCACACACGTCTGACCGAGAACAATGCAACACGTGCGAAAATCATAGGCGCGCACAAACCGAAAGGGAAACTGGTTTGTTCGTGAACCGAGGCAAAAGTTTGGCGAACTTTTTGGTCTTAAACCGAGACGTTCATGAACCGAGGTTCCACTGTAGTGTTTCAGATAATAGGACTTGGTGAGCTTTGTTGAGATGAATGACCTGTTATCATCTAGATTGTTATATTTTTTTATTAGTGTTCTAATGTTCTCCGAGTTCTCTTTCCTTATTTACCTTCTATATAGTTTCCTGCACACACAACACTTGTACTTTCCTCCTTTCCTTTAAACCTGCTTTACTTGGTCATTGTTCCATCCCAGCTCTTACCTTTAACTTACCCTTTTCTTTCCCTTCCCCTGTCTTTTTTATTCTGCTTCTTCTGGGCTAACTTGTTTATCCAGGCTCGCCCTTGGCCCAGTAGCCCTCACTTGCTTACCACAGGGGCCAGGTGAGTCCCCTGTGCATTGCCTATGAGGTACACCTTAGCATATTCTAAAGCTGTCAACCCAACTGGGATGGACCTTTTATCCTTACCATGCCTGGTGGCCATTATAATTGACAATTGAATGGTATGGAGGGGTATCCCAACAAAAAGGCATAACTTTACCTTTTCCCGACAGGAGGCTGTTGTGGATGGAAAATGTGGATAGTTAGTATCCCCTTTCCTATCTGCGAAGCCAAACTATGTGAGGAACAGTAAGGGACGACCACCAGTGATCATGTGGAACCCAGCACACTGTGCAACAGCCTCCCTGTTGGCAAGTTCCCATTTGGACACCCATATGGAAGCATATGAGTAGTGGTTCCAAACGACTGCCCTTTTGGGTTCCTTGGGTGCTGCCAGGGGGCAGCTGTTGGGATGAGGCTCCACTATCCAAAGTTGTTTCCAGTAGGCAATATTTTGGTTTTGAAAGTACTTCTGAGTTTCCCATAAAAATGTGTCCACTACATCATCCCAGGAAATTGAAGTTGGGAGAGAAGGAGAACAGAACTCACCTGGGAGGAGTGCTTTGTTCTGCTTTTGAACTCAAAACCTGTGTGTTGTGATTAGTTGTGTCTGGAGCTTGGGATGAGAGATGTCAATGCCAGCTTTACCCCTTTACATTTATTCTGAAGATAACTCATCTGCAGCTAGCAAAATGCACACTTTTACCTTCAGACTTACTCTTCTCCAGTAAACAGCCTCTTGTTACGGAGGGTAGCTATTGGAACGGTGTCTGCTGCAATCTAGTCTGTGTGGTCGGAAGCAATTAGTGGGTTATTGGTGTCGGAATAGGTAAAAATATTCAGAGTCTGACTAAATTTAAATTGTAGTATACAGTAATCCCTCGCTATATCGCGCTTCGACTTTCGCGGTTTCACTCTATCGCGGATTTTAAATGTAAGCACATCTAAATATATATCACGGATTTTTCGCTGGTTCGCGGCTTTCTGTGGACAATGGGTCTTTTTAATTTATGGTACATGCTTCCTCAGTTTGTTTGCCCAGTTGATTTCATACAAGGGACGCTATTGGCAGATGGCTTAGAAGCTACCCAATCAGAGCATGTATTACATATTAACTAAAACTCCTCAATGATATAAGATATGCTTCCCGCGCGGTGCTTGATTGTTTGCTTCTCTCTATCTCTCTCACTCTCTCTGCCTGACGGAGGGGGTGTGAGCAGAGGGGCTGTTTGCACAGAGGGGCTGTTTGCCTAAAAGATACGGACGCTCCTCTAAAAAATGCCGCTTTATCGCGGTGCTTCTGCATACTTAAAAAGCACGTATTGATTTTTTGATTGTTTGCTTTTCTTAGCGAGCGCTCTCTCTGACATTCTCTGCTCCTGAAGGCGCTCCTCTCAAGAGAAGATATGTTTGCATTCTTTTAATTGTGAGAAAGAACTGCCATCTCAGTCTTGTCATGAAGCACAGTTTAAACTTTTGACTAAAGGGTGTTATTTCATGTCTAGAGGGCTCTAATAATGTTTACAGTGTGGGAGAGTTTATAAGAGCTTAAAATATACAAAAATAACCATACAAACATATGGTTTCTACTTCGCGTATTTTCACCTATCGCGGGGGGGTCTGGAACGCAACCCCCGCGATCGAGGAGGGATTACTGTAATGTTAAAATTTACATTTTTACATATACTAATTCAAATAAGCTATTTTTTCTTCCAGCCTTTTGAAATAATGTAAAGTATATTACCTCTTTATTTTGTAAATTTGATCTATTTCATGTTTCTCAGTGTAATGTTTTTAGTATATACACTGTGTGCACAATTATTAGGCAAGTTGTATTTTTGAGGATTAATTTTAATATGGAACAAACACAGTGCTATCAGTCAATCCAAAATGTTAATAAACCTGAAACCTGAATGTTTCACAACGGAAATGTGAGTGTGAACATCATCAGGGGAATACATATGTGCGCACAATTATTAGGCAACTATTAGTGTGCAGATTTATTATGCAACTAAAGGAAAAATGAAAATTTTCCCATCTCACTTGTTTATTTTCATCTGTTATAGTGAGAATAATAAACAAACACCTCAAAATTTACAAATAAACATCTCTGACATTTCAAAAAAAATAAATCAATCAATGAATGACCAATATAGCCACCCTTCTTTCCAATAACAGTCATAAGCCTTTCCATTCATGGAGTCTGTCAGTTTCTTGATCTGTTGACGATCAGCTTTTTGTGGAGCAGTGACTACAGCCTCCCAGCCACTCTTCAGAGAGGTGTATTGTTTTTCTCCCCCGTAAATCTAGCGTTTAAGAAGTGCCCACAAGTTCTCGATAGGGTTTAGGTCAGATGAGGAAGGGGGGCCATGTCATTATTCCTTCATCTTTAAGGCCTTTACTGGCTGGCCACGCAGTGGAGAACTTCGATGCAAGTGATGGAGCATTGGCCTGCATAAAAATCATGGTCTTTTTCCTGTATCACTGTTTGAAGAAAGTGTCTTCGAAAAACTGGCAGTAGGTTTGGGAGTTGATTTTGAGTTCATCTTCAATGCAAAAAGGTCCAACTAGCTCATCTTTAAAAATACCAGCTCATACCAGTACCCCACCTCCACGCTGAAGTGGAGCTCTGTGCCCATTACTGATCCACAGGTCCATCCATCTGGTCCATCAAGAGTCACTCTCATCTCATCATTCCATAAAACCTTTGAAAAAAATCTGTCTTCAGATATTTCTTGGCCCAGTTTTGATGTTTCAACTTATGTTTTTTGTTCAGTGGTGGTTGGGTTTCAGCCCTCCTTACCTTGGCCATGTCTTTGAGCACTGAACACCTTGTACTTCTGGGCACTCCAGGTAGGTTGCAGCTCTGGAATATGAAAGTACTGGAGGATAATGGGTTCCTGGTAGCTTCACGCGTTTGATTCTTCTCAAATCTTTGGCAGCTAATTTGCGTCTTTTGTTCTCAACACGTTTCTTGCGACCCTGTTGACTATTTGCAACAAAATGTTTGATGGTTCTGTGATCACACACCAATATCTTAGCAATTCCAAAAGTGCTGCATCCCTCTGAAAGACTTTTTACACTTTTTGACTTTTCAGAGTCCGTTAAATCTCTTTTTTGTCCCATTTTGCCTGAGGAAAACTAGCTGCCTAATAATTCTGCACACCTTGATATAAGGTGTTGATCTCCTTAGGCCACACCCTCCCTCATTACACAAATACACATCACCTGACGCGCTTAAATCCAATAAGCATTCAAGTTAATACAGCTTGGAGTTGGAATATACGCATTAAAAATGATGATATGGTCAAAATACTCACTTGCCTAATAATTGTGCACACAGTGTACAGTAATATAAAAAAGCCACAATGGCATTGCTACAGCCTTTAAACCCAAAGTACAAGTAGATGATTCCGGTTGGCTGTGTTTTGTATCTTGTATGTTGTGGTCTTTTAGTCAACATAGTAAATAAATACATTACTATTCAAAAGTTTGAGGTCACCTAGAAATTTTCATGTTTTTGATAGAAATACATACATTTTTTATCTAGACACCATTCAATTGATTTTAAAAGTATAACCAGGGCATTACTAGTGTGTATAAAGTCCATTTACTGCTTGAACTTACTGATTTTTAATTTATTATTCACATATGACTGCAAAGCACCACTTTAGAAACAATTCCTTCAATGTCCTAATGATAAACCTCTTTCGCTTATTTTAAGTAGTTATGTACATATGCTGCTTGGTTAGTTGAGAAACAATTCCAACTGCATTAGCACCTCTGGTACCTGTTATTCTGTTCATATGAGTTGCAAGGTACTTGCAAATAGTTTTCTCAAGAAACATGTCAGTGTATTGTTATTTTGCAGAATGAAAGCTGTTCCATGTGACAGATTGCCGAGAAACTGAAGATTTCATACAAAGGTGTCAATTACGGACTTGAGAGACGAGGTTGAACTGAATCTAAAAGAAGGGGAAGGCCCAGATGGGCAACAGCATAAGAGAATAAGAATATCAGAGTGTGCAGTTTAACAAACAAACACCTTAGAGGACATCAGTTGTTGTTTTCACTAAATACACACCAAATAGATACTGATGAATCACTTGTGCTTTGGAAAAGTTACTTGAAAATGATAAATTATCTGTAAGTGCATTATACAATTAATGAGCTAGTAGTACCCTTACTGAACAACCGATTAAATCCTTTGATAGCTTATCAAAAGTGCCCAGAGTCTAAACTAAACCTTTTGATGCATTTTTATTTGGTTTTGTTCAATTTGTTTTTCTTTTTGTTTGTTTTTTTCTTAGCTGTATATGCACAGCTGACAACACCAGATATTATGAATGTAATTTGGTGTCTTTAAATATTTTTCCTGTCCCTTGCCCGTCACTGTTTTTAAAACAAACGATGGAAGAATCGTGCTCTCCTTGCTATCATTGTTTGACATGGCATACTGTCTTTGCTGGGGGATCACTTGCTGTTCTTATATTGTGCTCTCATTGCTATAATGTATAAATTTATGCTTTGCCATTGCATACTCCCTCCCTTCCATATACACCCTCCCCCTATATGTGTTTAATATATAATAGTTAATAATCTGAGATTCTGTTTCTGTCATTTTGTAGTTGTTCTTTCCCTTCTTGCCTTTCCTTCTCTTGCGCTCTGCTCATGGGCTACTTGCTGTCCTTGTGTAGTGGTTAATCAAGTCTAGGCTAGTTTTTGTATGGTTCCCTCAGTACAGCTAAGTTGGACACAAACATGAATTCAAACCTAGCGTCTTCCTATTTCCACAAGCCCTTCCAGTTTTGTGATCATATCTGTCAGAAAATAGTACAGTCTAATTTCTTATTTCAGGGCTGTAGGTGTCAAAGATATGTGTACAGTGGAACCTCGGTTCAAGACGATAATTCGTTCCAGAACTTTGGTCGTGGACCGAAGCAGTTTCCCCCCATAGGATTGTATGTAAATACAATTAATCCATTCCAGACAGTATGAACTGTATCTAAATATGTAAATATATGTAAAGATTAAGCACAAATATAGTTAATTACACCATAGAATGCACAGTGAGATAGTAAACAAATGTAAAAACATTGAATAACACTGACACAAAACACCCAGGCTCCCTACTCAGCTACACAAGCAGGCTCACTCGTGCTCTCTCTCTCTCTCTCTCTCTCTCTCTCTCTCTGTAGCGCGCGCGCACACACACACACACACACCACCCACTTTAACTTTTGAAAAATCCATAATACAAAAACCACCAAGAAAACTTACCTTGC
Organism: Polypterus senegalus; assembly: GCF_016835505.1. Taxonomy (NCBI): domain Eukaryota; kingdom Metazoa; phylum Chordata; class Cladistia; order Polypteriformes; family Polypteridae; genus Polypterus; species Polypterus senegalus. The sequence continues at coordinate 110,426,839 of NC_053162.1, read as the reverse complement.
ATGAGTCTAGTTCTGGCATGAAGTGTTTTCCTTCAGGGATTTTCTCTCTTGTGATTTCTTGGGTTTCTGGTGTTTTTAGCTGTTTAGCAGGTGGGAGCAAAAGCCTCATGCAGCCATTCCAAAAAGAAAGTTCTTGTGACCCAACCCTTTGTGTTTGCCCTCCACATTACTGGCATTCTGGCTTTGTTTACATTGTGCTGCTTGAAAGCACGAGGGTTCTCAAATTGGTAAATGAGTAAACTGGTAAACCGTTTTTCCACCTCTTCCAGCACTTGAAGCCTCTGCCTTGTTAACGCTGTAACTCCTTTTGCAATATCACCTGCTTTAATAGATTCTTTCTGCTTTAGAATAATCAAAATCGTAGATTTTGACTTCTTGTACTCGGCAGCAAGATCAGTAACACGAACGCAATGCGCTCAAACTTTTCAATAATTTCTTTCTTTACTTCGATTTCAATTTTCTTCAAAACTTTCTTCTCACCACTCTGCACTTGCTTAAAAGCCATAGTTAACTGCAAAAGCACACAAAATACAGTAGAGCACAAAGAGAGCTCAAGTAAAGCATGCATGTCTGACTGAGAACAATGAATCAGCCAGGCAGGCAGGCACGCGGCTCCTCTCTCTCTGCTGTACCCCCCTCCCCCCTGTCAGTAGCAGGCAGGCACGTACGTGCACGTAAACCTCCCCTCCCCCCTGTCAGTAGCAGGCAGGCACGCGGCTTGCTCTCTCTCTGCTGTACCCCCTCCCCCCTGTCAGTAGCAGGCAGGCAGGCACATGGCTAGCTCTATTTCTCTCTCTCTCTCTCTTAGCAGCAGGAAGGCACGTCTGACTGAGAACAATGCAACACGTGCGGAAATCATAGGCGCGCACAAACCGAAAGGGGAACTGACTTTGTTCGTATACCGAGTGTGTGGTCGTGAACCAAGGCAAAAGTTTGGCGAACTTTTTGGTCGTGAACTGAGTTGTACGTGAACGGAGACGTTCGTGAACCGAGGTTCCACTGTATATATAGTTTCTCTAAATCAGCCAGCATCAACACATGGCCAGCAGAAAATGTCATAACCATGTATGAAAGTTTTTTTTACTAAAACATTAAAAGCATTTAATTTTATACTTTAGCCAATCAAGTAAGAATACTCGGGGACAGTACATCACCTTCCATTAAGACATTACCTTTTAGTGTTGACTGCTAACGGACACTTTCTGCTGATTGGTTATTACATTGGTACACCTACTCATTAGTGCATTTACTCATTTAGCTAACCACCCTTAATCCCAATTGACCTTTGGAAACTTAAGCAACTTGTCATCCTGCATTTCTCAGTGCTAACCATCAGTGTTGATACGTGAAATTTGCCAGATAGTTTTTGCAGGGAATTTTCTGGGTTCACCTGTGATTTTATTCATCAAATGTTTCACTGGAAATGCATTGCTTGCTGGCATAGGCTTTTTTTTTCCAGCCAGCTGTCCCATGATGGACTATTAGGCCAGTATGACCTCACAGAGCTTTAATAGCCAGCATTGGAGGAGAGATCACTACCCGATCTGTTCTACCTACCCAGTTTGCATCAAGCATTTGCATACTGTCAGCATGCTTCTTCTCACAGTTTACAGTGCTGCTCAATATGTTTCACACATGCTTGAATACTGTGTTATGTGCATTTATGTGTGATGTCACTCCAGCCAGATTTGTACCCTGCGTGTGTTTTTAAAAAATAAATAAATTAAACTCAAAATATTTTAATTTTGAGAGTGCATACTGTAAGCTGAGAGTATTAATTAAAATATTTTGTTGTTTACCATTCGTTGTACATTGTGTCTTCACTGGTGGATTTTGTTTTATGCTCCTCGCTATATAGCACAGAACAGGCAGTAACCAAGAGAGCCATCTGAGTATACTGTAAGTTGCTGATCCCTTTGCATTAAAGACTCGTGGATGTTAGTCAAGAAACATTTTTAATTTAATTTTTTTTTTTTTAGAATGAGAGAAAACAGTTTATGATATAAAACATCATTGGCAAATGATGTGAAATACAGCCATGCAAAAAAGAAAAAATGGTCTCTGAGCTTTTCAATTGCAGACAGGACTCTTGACCAATTAATGAGAGGAAACGGGTCTTTCCTGTTTACCTTATACGCTGATTTTTTCAGGAGTATTAAGAATATTATAGCAAAAAATGCATGTGTTTTGCATGTTTTGAACATTTGAGTAGTGTGGCCAGGTACAGGAATGATAAGTTATGGAAGTGGAAAATAGTTGAGATACATACCGGGTGATCCAGTTTAATAAGAATGTTTGAAATCAGCACCTTTATGGCTTCAATAATCAATCCGTTTGGGTAAAAACAACAAAAGAAACATCTGCCTTTTTGCCGTCACAAATCAGTGTCATTCATATGCGCTCCAACTGGCACTCTGCTCTGATCTTAACCTCACTGAGAAGTTTCTCTGTGCTTTGGGGAGAGAAAGAGGAAAAAAAGTTTTATCACACACCTCAATTGAGCCCATGAGGAAATCCTCAGACGCGCATGCTTGACATACCTTCCCCACCCCACCAAACCCACCACGGTGCTAAGAGCAAGCAGATCTGACCATTGGCCAAGACAACAGCATTGGAGAGGAGGGATCCCTGTCGATGGAGTGCTTTGAAGTTGTAGGGTTGCATGTTCAGGAACTACCCAGGGACTCGAATCACAATGGAAATAGCCACTGCAGGAGGGGATAGACTGTCACCAAAGAGAACACCCGGCCCAGGAGGTAGTAGTGGAGGTGTTCACTTGATTACGTGGGCCTCCCATTCAATCAATGTGTACCTTCTTTCCTAGTCCAGCAGTTTCCGGCTGAGATATTTGATAGTGTGTTCAACTCCATTGATGACCTGGGTCAGTATGGCACCAAGGCCGGTGTCCAAAACATCAGTCTAAAAAAGGATGGAGAAAAGGTTAGGGGGAAGCAGTATAATAGCCAAAATAAGGACCATCTTTTTGACACCGAAATCAGCCTCCACTGTGTGGGGTTCCACATCACTGCATTGAGCACCTCCTTCATCAGCTGTGTGAGAGGTGTGGGTCCCTTTGAGAACTGGGTAACGAACCTTTGGTAGTATCCAGCTAACCCAATGAAATTCTGTCCCCCACCCACCATATAGCTTCAGTATTTAGCCTCATTTAGCACAAAATAGCATTTCCAGGGGTTGATCCTGATGTCAACATTGCTGATGGTTTGGAGGATGTCCAAAATATGGCATAGGTGTTCCGTCCAGGTCCTGGAATAGATGATAACTTCATCCAGATAGGCAGCACTATAGGCATTTTGTGTGGCCAGAGCACTCTGTCCAATGTCTGCCTACTGATTCAAAAGTGAAGTCGATCACCCAATGGGAGGTGAAAGCTTAAAGCCAATGGTCTCCTAGTGATTCAGCTGAACGCAGAAAGCATCGAAGCTTCTTCAGAAAGAGAGACAGATCAACTCAGCGGTAAACGTAAGTTCTTTATGTTTTCAATGAAGACAGCTTGACCTGCCAAAAGTGCTTACTAGTGCTGAGCAATATATCGTGATTTTAAAATATACTGGGATATAAATAGAGTGGGATATGGATTGAGGCTTTCTCCAGGCTTTACTACTGTGCTGTGCTTGCAGCCTACCCCCACTCGTTCTCACATGCATGCAAACAACTAACTCGGAACACGGAGGGGCCTGACACACAAGTTATAACTGAAGATGACTTAGGATGTATGAAAAACAATAATGGATCAATTATTTGGGGGTCATTTGGATTTCACAAGTCAGATGAGCAGTAGAATCGCAAAATATATAGGGAATTTTGAAAGGAGGTAGTGTTAAAAAGTGGGAGCACTACCAATCTTTTTAATCACTTAAAACAGGGGCACAAAATTCAGTATAAATAGGCTGTTAAACTCAGTTCTACTACTGCAGTTACAAATCATTAACCACCCAAAACACCTAAACCAATTCAAATGACATTTCAAGCTTCACTTACCTACACCTTGCCTAATGAATAGAAAAGTGCAAAGTGGCACAGTGTCACTGAGGAAATTGCTTACTGCATATCAAAAGATATACAAACCATCTCAACAGTGGAAAAGGATGATTTTAAAAGACTGACCAAAACTCTTGACCCACGATGTAAAGTACCCAGTTACAATTACTTTGCCAGAGAAGCACTGCCTAAAACGTAGATTCAAGTCAGACGTACCCTTGCCAACCTGATCTCTAAATTAAACATTTCACGTGGACAACCAACATGTGGTCAAGCTGCACCTGCAAGACATATTTAAGTGTGACTATTCATTTGATTAAAGAATGGGAGGTTAAACATGTGTGTCAGTAAACAAGCTATTTCCCTGAAAACCACACTAAGAAGCACATAACTGAAACTTTGTAAGATACCCTCGCAAACTGAAAACTGGAAGAGGCTCATTTCTGTTACAACCAACAATGGGAGTAACGTTATCAAAGCAGTGCAATCACTGATGTGGCAAAGAATCCAGTGCTTTAGGCATCAACATCATTTAGTAATTGGGAAGTGCAAGTTTTAAAAACATTAAAATTAGCTGCTGAAGTGTTATATTTATCAAAGCCAGAATTACACAGTACAATTGAATTTCAAACTGCTTGCTTATATAAGATAACCACAGTAGTTAATGAAGTGAAGTTTAAATTAGCTGCAACATAAAATGTAAAATACCCTCAGACTAGACCTCTTTTTTCTCAAAGATGAAATTTGTTTTACAGATTTATTAATAAAAAAAACATGCATTTTAAAACTGAAAACATTGGACCGCAAGTAACAGTTTCTTAATTTATATTGATAAAATTATTTATTTTATATTATTACTAGCAGAATACCCGCGCTTCGCAGCGGAGAAGTAGTGTGTTAAAGAAGGTACGAAAAAGAAAAGGAAAAATTTTAAAAATAACGTAACATGATTGTCAATGTAATTGTTTTGTCACTGTTATGAGTGTCGCTGTGATCTATACTAATAAAAGGCAAAGCCCTCACTCACTCACTCACTCACTCACTGACTCATCACTAATTCTCCAACTTCCCGTGTGGGTGGAAGGCTGAAATTTGGCAGGTTCATTCCTTACAGCTTCCTTACAAAAGTTGGGCAGGTTTTATATCGAAATTCTACGCGTAATGGTCATAACTGGAAGCTGTTTTCTCCATTTACTGTAATGGAGATGAGCTTTTGTGTGACATCATCACGCTTCCCACGTAATCACGCAGTACATAGAAAACCAGGAAGACCTCCAAAAGCGCTGAAGAAAACATGCATTATATAATTGAGAAGGCAGCGAAACAATAAGAAGCGAGCAAGTGACATATACAACCATGTTCATTAGTTCTGCTACTTCGGAAACAAAGCACGATGTAAATCTACACTTTAAATTAAGTTCATAGACAGGCTGCGCTGGCGTTTGTAATTTAGTGCCTGCCCATATAAGGCCGTCCGTCAGCGGCAATCCAATAGCAAACTCCACTAAATATTCACGGGTGAAGGACTGTGCTTATGGAGAGGAAGATGAGATGGTCAGGGTGGTGTTTGACACAAACTCAGCGAAACTGCGAGAGAAAGTTTTAAGTGCCAGGACTAAGGTAACATTAAATACAGCCATGGACATAGCACCAGATGGCACCAGCACAGCTGGGAACCTTCGATGCATGTACACCGCGAACTCACGTGAACTGACGCAGTGCACAGATAAAAGGCAACAGCTCCAAAGAGCTGAACAAAACCAATTACACAATTGAAAAGGCAGCAAAAATATGAAGCGTCTGATAAGCATATTCATAAATCCAGCTACTGCGGAAACAAAGCACACGGTGGAAAAAGTCAATGTCCCGCTAAAGGAAGACAGTGTAAAAAACCGTGCATGCAGTGTGTCAGGTCTCAGATAAAGAAGAAGACGAGCTGTTTATTGATGCAGTAAGAAACGAATCGATGAAAGAAACCTGTCATCTTTACAACGATTGACAAACACGGAATGTAACTTGAACACAACACATCCTACAAATACGAACCTGATTGAAAGAAATAATGATAATCAAATCCTTGATGACAGCAACACTCAGTAACACTCACAAAACAAATACTGTATATTGACAGTCATGTTACGTTATTTTTAAAATGTTCCCTTTTCTTTTCTAGCTTTTTTAACACACTACTTCTCCGCTGCGATACGCGGGTATATATATATATATATATATATATATCCCGATCTACATACTCGAATAATGGATACTTTATTCGCCATCAATGATTGTTTTGGTAAAGCCATACTCAGTGTATTCATTAGATGAACGGTAAAAAAGTAAGAGCGAGGGGAGGATGCAGGCTGTAGTGCGCGTCAACTCTATCTGAATTGCGCGATCACATTTGAAAAAATATATCTTTTCAAGTTCTATTTAGTCCATATTTGTCAAACTCAAGGGCCACGGGCCACATCCGGCCCGGCTGTAATTATATCCGGCCCGCAAGATCATTTTATATACTGTATTATTGTTATTAATGGCCCAGGTATATGAAGCGCTGGTAACACAATAAACTACAGATCCCATAATGCAGCGCTTCAGCTGCCTTGCCTTAACACTTACGCGTTAATCAAGTCTAGCTTATGATGCTGCAAGTTATTGCGAAGCTAGCTCACACGATGCTGAGAGAAAAGTTGATTCTGAAAATAGAGCCTTTAAAAACCGATGGGAGGCTGAGTATATGTTTACTGAACCCGTGTGTCTCATTTGTGGAGCTAATGTGGCTGTAATTACAGAATTTAATCTAAGACGGCACTATGAGACAAAACATCAGGGTAACCTGAATGCAATGCAGAAGATACAGAAAGCAGAATAATTAAATAAGAATCTGACACTTCAGCGGACGTTTTACCGTGCACAATCACAAAGTGATTTCAAGTGAAGCTGCTTTTATGGGAGACACAAATGCACCAGTGCACCTTGCCCCACTTTCCCTGTTGCCAAGTAATGTTAAACCAAGTCGTCACTACGGTGTTCCCAAATACGCACTTTGCTGATAAACTGAGCGCACTGAGTTTGCACGGCGCTTTGGTGACTTTGAAGAACAAAAAAAGTCCGTCTACATGCGGCTCGAACCTTGTGCATGTTTGGTAGCACATATCTGTGTGAGAAGCTCTTCTCAGTGATAAAGACTAACAAAACAGCACACAGGAGTCGCCTCACTGATGAGCACCTGCAATCCATCCTGAGAATCTCCACAACACAGAACCTCACACCAAACATAAACGAATTTGTTGCCAAAAAAAGATGCCAGGCGTCCAGCTCTAAAATGACATATGAGCAAAGACAACTGAATGATTTGATTTGTTATTGCTGAAAGGAACACATTTTATTTATATTTCCAGGTTTTGTTATGCAGCATGTTCATATTTGAATTTGTATAATTTTGACAGGATATATTTTTATGGAGAGCAAAATCTTTTAGGATATTTAAAATCTAAGTTTATTTTTTATATAAAATTACATAAGAGTAAAGAAATTTGAATGTTTGTTCTTTTAATGTTTACTTTATTTCTAACTTGTATAATTTAGACAGGATATATTTTTATGGAGAGCAAAATATTATAAGTTGTTTAAGGTTTGAGTTGATTTATTCAGGAATAATATTCCTGTCTGTTTTTACCATTCCTACCAAAGATATTTCTGTCGACTAAATAAAAATTCCTTCTATTTAAAATTGAAATAGAACTTGAACAAATTCGATAGTTCATAATATCCACGCAGACTTGCACGTAAGAGCGGGAGTTATCCATTTTAACAAGCAGCGTATTGCACTGATACGAAATAGCTGTGTGTGTATATATGTAGATATGTATGTATATGTATATATATGTTTATATATATGTGTGTGTATGTATGTATGTATGTATGTATGTATATGTATGTGTATATATGTAGATGTATAGATATGTATATATATATGTTTATGTGTGTGTGTGTGTAAATATATATGACAACAACACTCATCACTCACAACAGTGACAAAACAATTACATTGACAATCATGTTACGTTATTTTCAAAATGTTTCCTTTACTTTTCATTGCTTCTTTAACACACTACTTCTCGCTGAAGCCGGTATTTTGCTAGTATATATATATATAGCAAAATACCCACGCCGCAGCTATATCATGTGTTAAAGAAGTTATGAAAAGAAAAGGAAACATTTTAAAAATAATGTAACATGATTGTCAAAGTAATTGTTTTGTGTATTTGGCAGTGTCACGAAGTTGTTTTCGGTAGCTGCATCAGAAAATGTACCACGACGTCTGACACGCCTCCTTTTTACTGTTTTCTCACAGCTTGGAATGCTGTCATATATATACACACAAACACATACATACATACATACATACATACATACATACATACATACATACATACATACATACATACATACATACACATACACATACATATCTTCATATCTACATATCTATGTACATATATATATATATATATATATATATATATATATAGACACATACAAACATACACACAAGTATATGTATGTGTATATATATATACACATACACACACACAAATTATATATGTGTGTGTGTGTGTGTGTGTGTGTGTGTGTATATATACACATACATATACTTGTGTGTATGTTTGTATGTGTCTATATGTGTGTGTATAGGTTTGGTCACTGACTGCAAGGGAAAAATAATAAATTATAGTCTATAAGTTATTAAACAGTAAAACATTAACGTTTTAAGAAGTACAGGTACATTGAAATTACATTTTTTATGTGAACGTTCAAATTTGTGCCTCTGGTAATGTGCCTTACCGGCATTTAAAGAAAATTAGTTTTGTGTCCTCTGCAGTGTTAAGAGAGAAAGGCTTTGGTTTGGGATAAAAGGAATAAAGGTGTAAAGAAAGGAAAGTTGCCTTTTTCTTTTATATAGTATAGAGAGATGTGTTCGGCGACGTTATGATTGCCTTTTGGGGACAGTCGCGGTGGGTCTTGTGTAGACTGGTGAGACGTCCCCGCCATTAATCGGCTGTGATGGCACTGTCAGTCCTCCACTCCTGTGCGTGTCTTCGTAATCCGAGCTGAGGACCTCATAATCGTATACTTGCAAAAGAAAGTGTGAATCGCCTTAATATTATTTTGCCGTGGTGTAGAAAATGGGTCCCGTGTTTGCACTTGTCTGGGCTATAGCGCAGGGGGAGGATGAAAAAAATGAAAAGTGCTCACTTTGACTTAAGGCAGAAGCGCAGTCAGCGCCTCAAAGGCCGGCACAACTATTCACACGCGCTGGCTGCTCGACTTTTGCTGGGTAGGAGACCCCAGTTTTGCAGACACGCTCATGATATCAAAAGTCTCAGCCTCTTTGGAGGTCATTCATATATATATATATATATATATAGCAAAATACCCGCTACCAGCGGAGAAGTAGTGTGTTAAAGAAGTAATGAAAAAGAAAAGGAAACATTTTAATAATAACGTAACATGATTGACATTGTCATGAGTGTTGCTGTCATATATATGCCTGCCTAAATAAGTCACCCTCGCTTTGCTCTTACTTTTTTACCGTTCATTTAATCATGGCTAATGGCGGAAAAATTATAAAATGGAAGGAGGATGGCTTTACCAAAACAATTATTGATGGCGAATCGATTATTCATAAAGCTTGAATTGGTGATCTGTTTTTCTGTGTTAACCTCATATTTTTTCATACTTCTTCTCAAACTAAGGTGGTGCAAGGGTAAATGAATCGGGATGCGCTGATCAATGTAATCGGTGTACCAGGAAATCATGCATTGACAAAAGCTCCCCTTTGCTTGTAATGCAAAGTGTGATTAAATGCATTATTTTTAGCGTTATGGAGCACATGCATCGAAGCTTCTCAGCTGTGCTTGTGCTAAGAAAAGGAAAGATTTTAAAAATAACGTAATACGATTGTCAATGTGACCTTTTGTAAGTAGTGCCTGGAGGATTCAGTGTGGAGAAACTCTAGAGACAGTGTGTGTATTAACTTGTGGATTTTTCTGTGAGTATTTGGTGGCAGTCTGACGGTTGCTTCGAAGACGGCAAGTAGCTGGAGCTCAGCTCAAAGTGAAATGAGATGAATGGGAGGGAGATGATGACGGACTCCCACCCGCCTTAACTGTCAATCCCCCACAAACACAGTCTCTCGGAATTTGCATAGCACACCCCTTCACCTACAATTTTACCTTAGTTACAAAGTGATCAAAACTCTCGCTTATATCCCGCGCCCTCTCATTAAACTTGTATCCCGCATTACCTGTGGGCATGTGAAACGCCAGCGGTAGCCTGTCTATGAACTTAATTTAAAGTTTAAGGTTAAACCTTGCTTTCTTTCCGAGGTAGCAGCACTCATTAATATGGTAGTATATGTCACTCGCTCGCTTCTTATTGTTTCGCTACCTTCTCAATTATATAATGCATGTTTTCTTAAGCGCTTTTTGGATGTCTTCCTGGTTTTCTACACACTGCGTTGACAGTCAGTTCACGTGATTACGTGGGAGGCGTGATGATGTCACACGAAACTCCGCCCCCCCATGTCTTTCCAGCTCAACTCTATTACAGTTAATGGAGAAAAATACCTTCCAGTTATGACCATTATGCGTAGAATTTTGAAATGAAACCTGCCCAGCTTTTGTAAGTAAGCTGTAAGGAATGAGCCTGCCAAATTTCAGCCTTCTACCTACACGGGAAGTTGGAGAATTAGTGATGAGTGAGTGAGGGCTTTGCCTTTTATTAGTATAGATTTTCACTATTATGTAGGGCGAATTTTCATATAATTTCAAATTTATTTTTAAAACCTTTAGGCCTGCCATTTTTTGCTTACATTTCAGAATTTTATTTGCATTTACACTATGTTCTTATCCTGAAAGCAGATACAGTAGTTATTATTAGCTTATCAATAGCACCTGATGACCCCGATTCTCTTGATTCACTAACACAATGTCTGACTTGTATCTCAGAATGGATGAATAGTAACTTTCTCAAGTTAAATAAAGAGAAAACTGAAATCTTAGTGATTGGCAATAATGGATACAATGAGGCTATTGGAAATAAACTGGATACATTACAATTAAAAGTCAAGACGGAGATAAAAAGCTTAGTGGTACTTTGTTGACTGTAATCTGAATTTTAAATCACATATTAATCAGATCACTAGGACAGCATTTTTTCACTTAAGGAACATAGCTAAAGTTAGACCTCTTATATCACTGAAAGATGCTGAGAAATTAGTTCACGTGTTTGTTTTCAGTCAACTAGATTACTGTAACGCACTCCTCTCGGGACTAACTAAAAAAGACATAAATCGTTTGCAACTAGTGCAGAATGCAGCTGCTAGAATCCTAACTAGGAAAAGACAATCCGAGCACATTTCTCCAGTTTTGATGTCACTACACTGGTTACCTGTGTCATTCAGGATTGACTTTAAAATTCTGCTTATGGTTTATAAAGCCTTAAATAATCTCGCCCCATCTTATATATCGGAATGTCTGACACCTTATATTCCAAATCGTAACCTCAGATCCTCAAATGAGTATCTCCTTAGAATTCCAAGAACAAAACTTAAAAGAAGTGGTGAGGCGGACTTCTGCTGCTATTTTGAAAAATCTGGAATAGCCTGCCAATAGGAATTCGCCAGGCTAATATAGTAGAGCACTTTAAAACACTGCTGAAAACACATTACTTTAAAATGGCCTTTTCATAACTTCACTTTAACTTAATCCTGATACTCTGTATGTTCAATTCATCATAATAACTATTCATGGTGGCTCTAAAATCCGTACTGACCCCTACTCTCTCTTTTGTTTCTTTTTCCGCTTTATTTGATGTGGTGGCCTGCGCCACCACCACCTACTCAAAGCATCATGATGCTCCAACAATGATGGATGGATTAAAAGCCAGAAGCCTACGTGACCATCATCATCAAGTCCTTCCGTGAGAACCCTAAATCCAAAGAGGACTGTTTCATTTATGTTAGGTAGAATGCCCAAAGGGGACTGGGCAGTCTAATGGTCTGGAATCCCTACAGAAGTTTTTTTGTTTTTTTCTGTCCACCCTGACCATTTGACCTTACTCTTATTCTATGTTAATTAATGTTGACTTATTTTATTTTATTACTGTGTCTTTTATTTTTCTATTCTTCATTATGTAAAGCACTTTGAGCTACTTTTTGTATGAAAATGTGCTATATAAATAAATGTTGTTGTTGTAGTTCTTTTAGGTACTGTGGGCCTTTAAGTTAAAATATATATTCATTTGTTATGTATTTCAACATTCATTTTGATAAACAAATTCCTGTAATATATTGTATGGCTTTGGTTAATAGCGCACTGTAGAAACCCAGTAGGAAAACATTTACACTCCAGACACGCTTCGCCACCGTGTCACTTCCATGTGTGTAATTATTAACAGTATTCATTATCTAAACAAAATTACTGATTTATCTGTAAAATGTAACATACATACTTCAATGCATTTCATCATGAAAGTGATATCAAGTATAAATCTAAAGATTCTAAATGTGCAGAGATTTGGAATATCATACATTTAATGTACTCAGTGTGGTGATCTATTGCTGTTTGCCGCTGCTGTCAGTACCGGAGAAAGCCCTAGAAAAAAAAAAAACAACAACATTTATTTATATAGCACATTTTCATACAAATAATTTAGCTCACAGTGCTTTACATGATGAAGAAAAGAGAAATATAAGACAACACTAATTAACATAGAATAAGAGTAAGGTCCAATGACCAGGGAGGACAGAAAAAAAACCTCCAGATGGCTGGAGAGAAAAAAATAAAATCTGCAGGGGTTCCAGGCCACGAGACCGCCCAAACCCCTTCTGGGAATTCTACCTAACATAATTGAAACAGTCCTCTTTGTATTTAGGGTTCTCATGGAAGGACTTGATGATAATGGTCATGTAGACTTCTGGCTTTTAATCCATCAATTTAGAAACATCACGTTGCTTTGACTAGGTGGTGGTGGCGCAGGCCACCACATCAAATAAAGCGGAAAAAGAAACAGAAGAGAGAGTAGGGGTTAGTACGGATTTTAGAGCCACCATGAATAGTTATTATAATGAATTGAATATACAGAGTATCAGTATTAAATGAAGGTGAAGTAATCAGAAAGCCATGTTAAAGTAATGTGTTTTCAGCAGTTTTTTTTAAGTGCTCCTCTGTATTAGCCTGGCAAATTCCTATTGGCAGGCTATTCCAGATTTTAGGTGCATAACAGCAGAAGGATTCCTCACCACTTCTTTGAAGTTTTGTTCTTGGAATTTTAAGCAGACACTCATTTGAGGATCTAAGGTTATGATTTGGAATATAGGGTGTCAGACATTCCAATACATAAGATAGAGTGAGATTATTTAAGACTTTGTAAAAATGTAAGCAGTATTTTAAAGTCAATTCTGAATGACACAGGTAACCAGTGTAGTGACATCAAAACTGGAGAAATGTGCTCAGATTTTCTTTTCCTAGTTAGGATTCTAGCAGCTGCATTCTGCACTAGTTGCAAACGATTTATGTCTTTTTTGCGTAGTCCTGAGAGGAGTGCGTTACAGAAATCTAGACGACTGAAAACAAAAGCGTGAACTAATTTCTCAGCATCTTTCAATGATATGAGAGGTTTAACTTTTGCTGTGATAGATAGATACTTTATTAATCCCAAAAGGAAATTCACATAATCCAGCAGCAGTATACTGATACAAAGAAACAATATTAAATCAAATAGTAATAAAAATGAAAAAAAAAATAAAATTAGCATTTACTCCCCTGGGTGGAATTGAAGAGTCGCATAGTGTGGGGGAGGAACGATCTCCTCAGTCTGTCAGTGGAGCAATACAGTGACAAAAGACTGTCACTGAAGCTACTCCTCTGCCTGGAGATGACACTGTTCAGTGGATGCAGTGGATTATTCATGATTGACAGGAGTTTGCTTAATCCCGTCGCTCTGCCACAGATGTTAAACTGTCCAATTTTACTCCTACAATACAGCCTGCCTTCTTAACAAGTTTGTCCAGGCGTGAGGCGTCTTTCATCTTTATGCTGCCACCCCAGCACACCACGCGTAGAAGAGGGCACTCGCCACAACCGTCTGATAGAACATCTGCTGCATCTTACTGCAGATGTTAAAGGATGCCAACCTTCTCAGAAAGTATAGTCTGCTCTGACCTTTCTTACATAGAGCATCAGTATTGGCAGTCCAGTCCAATTTGTCATCCAGCTGCACTCCCAGATATTTATAGGTCTGCACCCTCTGCACACAGTCACCTCTGATGATCACAGGGTCCATGAGGGGCCTAGGCCTCCTAAAATCCACCACCAGCTCCTTGGTCTTGCTGGTGTTAAGGTGTAAGTGGTTTGAGTCGCACCATTTAACAAAGTCTTTGATTAACTTTCTGTACTCCTCCTCCTGCCCACACCTGATGCAGCCCACAATAGCAGTGTCATCAGCTTAACTTTTGCACGTGGCAGGACTCGAGTCATATTGGAAGTCTGATGTATATAGATTGAACAGGACCGAGAAAGTACAGTCCCCTGCGGCGCCCCTGTATTGCTGAACACAATGTCAGACCTGCAGTTCCCAAGACGCACATATTGAGGTCTGTCTGTAAGATAGTCCACAATCCATGCCACCAGGTGTGAGTCTACTCCCATCTCAGTCAGCTTGTCTCTAAGGAGCAGAGGTTGGATGGTGTTGAAGGCGCTAGAGAAGTCCAAAACATAATTCTTACAGCACCACTGCCTCTGTCCAGGTGGGAGAGGGATCGTGTAGCATATAGATGATGGCATCCTCCGCTCCCACCTTCTCCTGGTATGCGAACTGCAGAGGGTCGAGGGCGTGATGGACCTGTGGCCTCAGGTGGTGAAGCAGCAGCCGCTCCATGGTCTTCATCAGATGTGACGCCAGAGCAACAGGTCATTCAGACTAGGACGTGATACCTTTGGGACAGGGTGATACAAGATGTTTTCCAAAGCCTTGGGACTCTCCCTGTTCCAGGCTCAGGTTGAAGATGCGCTGTAGAGGACTCCCCAGTTCCAACGCACAGGCCTTCAGCAGTCGTGGCGATACACCATCTGGACCCGCTGCTTTGCTGGCACAAAGTCTTTTCAGCTCTCTGCTCACCTGGGCTGCTGTAATTGTGGGTGGGGATGTCTCACCTATGCTGGTATCAGCAGAAGGATGGTTGGAGGATGCAGTACTCTGAGGTGAGAGTGGGTTACTGTGATCAAACCTATTAAAGAAGTTGTTCATTTGGTTTGCTCTCTCCACGTCTGTCTCGATGGCTGCACCCCGATTCGAGCTGCAGCCAGTGATAATCTTCATCCCATCCCACACTTCCTTCATGCTGTTGTTCTGCAACTTCTGCTCCAGCTTTCTCCTGTACTGCTCTTTCGCCCTGAGCTGGACTGAGTTCCTTCTGCACGCTTGAGCTCATGCTGATCACCACCTTTAAAAGCCCTTTTCTTCTGGTTCAAAAGGCCCTTGATGTCACTTGTAACCCATGGCTTGTTGTTAGCATAGCAGCATACTGTTCTTACTGGAACTACAATGTCCATACAGAAGTTGATGTAATCAGTTGTGCATTCAACAGCCTCTTCAATGTTCTCACTATGTGACCCAAGCAATATATCCCAGTCTGTAGTTCCAAAGCAGTCTCTCAGAGCCTGCTCTGCCTCAGGGACCACTTCCTGAATGAGCGTAGTTGTAGGTAGCGCCTCACTCTTGGTTTGTATTGAGGCTGAAGCAGAACCAGGTTATGATCTGCTTTCCCAAGCGCAGGCAGCGGGGTGGCGCTGTATGCGTCTTTAACGCTTGCATACAGTAGGTCAATAGTCCTGTTTCCCCGAGTGTTACAATCCACATACTGGGAGAAGGCAGGTAATGTTTTGTCCAGCGTTACATGGTTAAAGTCTCCAGCGATTAGCACAAGTGCCTCAGGGTGCTGCGTTTGTAACTTAGCAACTGCGGAATGGATGATGTCACTCGCCATCTCTTCGTTCGCTTGAGGGGGGATGTAAACAATAACAACAATCACATGTCCAAACTCTCTGGGCAAGTAATAGGGCGCAGACTTACGGCCAACAGTTCATGTCCCTGCAGCAATTGGAGATTTTAACGTTTACATGTCCTGAGTTGCACCACCTTGTATTGACATAGAGAGCGAGTCCTCCTCCTTTCTTCTTTCCGCAGGTACTTGTGTCTCTGTCCGCTCTAACTGTGCTAAACCCGGTAGCTCCACGTTAGCATCTGGGATGGTAGTCGTTAGCCACGTTTCACTAAAACACAGCAAGCTGCATTCTCTGTAGGTTCTGACATTTTTCACCAGCACAGCCAGTTCGGCGATCTTATTTGGTAGTGAGTTTACATTTCCCAGGAACACAGAAGGCACCAACGGTTTATAACGCCATTTTCTCTCAAGTTGTCTCGATTTAATTTTATCTTTTTATCTTTGCGCCGCTCGGCTGCCCGATATCGTCTTCTTACCTCGTCAGGTAAATAAGGAACCACACCGGCATAAGCATTTCTTCTCAGTGCTTTAAGCTGACTACTTGAATAGGCGATTCTCGGAGTGTAAAAATCCATGTCAAGTAGTAAAATAGTAAAAAGTGTCCAGGGAGCAATTCCACATAAAAGAAAGTGCTAGAAGTGATCAGTGAAAAAGAGAAAAATAGAGATAAAAAGATAAAGTCATATACGGAGCTGCTGGAAAGGCTACCACTCGGATGCGGCGCTGGAAATCAAAGTGTGTTTCTTAAGTGAAAAAATGCTGTCCTAGTGGTCTGATTAATATGCAATTTAAAATTCAGGTTACAGTCAATAGTTACCCCTAAGTTCTTTACCTCTGTCTTGACTTTTAATCCTAATGCATCAAGTTTATTTCTAATAATCTCATTGTCTCCATTATTGCCAATCACTAAAATTTCTGTTTTCTCTTTATTTAGCTTGAGAAAATTACCATTCATCCAATTAGAAACATAAGTTAGACATTGTGTTAGTGAAATAACAGCGTCTGAGTCATCGGGTGCAATGCTATGCGTCATCAGCATAGCTGTGATAACTGATGTTGTGCCCCGAGATAATCTGATCTAACGGAAACATGTAGATTGAGAAGAACAGTGGACCCAGGATAGAGCCTTGACACCATATCAAATATCGTGCGTCTTTGAGTTATAATTACCACAACTAACAAAGAATTTTCTACCTGCCAGGTAGTGTGATGGATGGCGGGCTTCATATTGCAGCCTTCACCCTCAGGAGGCGCTCTCCCGACAGTGTGGACGGGCCCTGAATTCCAGCAGGGCCTCATGGACTATGTAGTTTTTATGCACAGCAATGCTGGATACCTTGGAGATCACTGGGAGTTGCTGTCGAGGGGCCAGTTGACTCATTTATGCCCTATGACCTGGAAGTTCGTCACAGGAGGAGCGACGGGCTTCCGGAGTAAAGAAAAATACTATTTACCCTGACCTGGAAGGAATAAGGACTTGTGGACTGTTGGGCAGGAACACTTCCGGGTCAGGGAGTATAAAAGGACTGTGGGAGCTCCCAGACGACGAGCTGAGCTGGGTGGTAGGAGGGCAACGCGTCTGGGAGTGGAGGATTGTTGATTTATTATTGTGTGTAATTGGTTTATGAGTAGTGTGGAGTGGAGGGTGCTTGGTGCACATTATTATAATAAAACAAAGAATTATTTCACTTTTACCTGGTGTCTGGCGTGGTACCTGAGGGTTCAAGGGAGCGATAGCGCCCCCCTACTGTCACAGTAGGATTCAAACCAATGTAAGACACTGCCAGATATGCCCATCCATTGACTAAGGCGATTTCTAAGAATGTTGTGATCAATGGGATCAAATGCGGCACTCACATCTAAGAGGATGAGAACAGATAAATGGCCTCTGTCTGCATTTACCCGCAAGTAATTTACTACTTTAACGAGTGCAGTTTCTGTGCTGTGATTTGTTCTAAAACCTGACTGGAATTTATCAAGAATAGCATGTTTCTTGAGGTGGTCATTTAACTGCATAATGACTGCCTTCTCTAGGATTTTACTTAAGAAAGGCAGGTTAGAAATGGGTTTAAAATTTTAAAAAGCAGAGGGGTCAAGATTATTTTTCTTGAGTAGGGGTTTAACTACAGCAGTCTTAAGACAGTTCAGGAAGATCCCCATATCTAATGACGTGTTTACTGTGTCAAGAATATTATCAATTAGCACACCTGATACTTCTTTGAAAAAACTTGTTGGTATTGGGTTAAGAACACAAGTGGAGGGTCTCAGTTGAGAAATTATTTTATGTAAATCAGGTAAATCTATCCTGGTGAAAGAATTTAATTTGTTTATAAAGGAGTACTGGGGCTTAGGAGGATCTGCAGTGTTGGGGAGATATACTATATTATTTCTAATATCATTACTTTTTTGGTTTAAAAATACAGCAATACCCTCACAGGTTTCACTGGAAGTATTTTGGAGGCATTCCTTTGTGTTCCCTGGGTTTAGCAGATGATCAATCGTAGAGAATAAGATTCTGGTATTACTAGCATTGTTATTTATAATCTTAGAGAAAAAGCAGCACCTCTCAAGATGGACTGTGTTACTGTATTCTGTTATTTTAACCTTCAATATTTCATAGTGGATAGTTAGTTTAGTTTTCCTCCATTTACGCTCAGCTCTCCAGCATGTTCCCTTTAAATCAGACACTCTTTTGGTCTTCCATGGTATAACAATACTAGAAGATTTTTAACTGTCTTTTCAGGCGCAACTATGCCAACAGCAGGTCTCACCTTAGTATGAAATTTTTTCACCTTACTATTTACATTATCCTCGCTATTATAGTTAGCACTATATACAGACTGATTGCTTAGAATGTTTGTAAGTTGTAAAGCTGCTGATGAATCAAAGAAGTGTTTTTTTTAACAATATGCATCTCATGAATGTTTTCTATCATTATTTCAGTACCAAATAGTAAAAGAAAATGGTCTGATAGACCAATATCAATGACCTGATTTACATCAACTTTTAGTTCTTTGGTAATTACTAAGTCTAACGTATGACCTGCTTTATGTGTGGGCTGATTAATGAGCTGTCTCAAATCAAGAGTCCAGGAAGTTAATGAATTCTTTTACTTTTTGGTCACACTGATTATCGATATGAATGTTAAAGTTGGCACAGAAGACAATATCTGAGACTTTTAAAATTTATCTTGTCATTACAATTGGGAATATGCGATGCTTGAATATAAAAACTCCACGAATACATCTGTATGTCGGCATTTTGTTTCACCGCTTTGAACCATTCATTAAACATCACAGCGCACACACAGATCTCGTAGGGTCCGTAAAGCGGCTTTCTGTCACATGTACTGTAGATAGCAACCAGGGACTCTGACGTCACATTCCAACTTTTAGCACAATTCACCCCCCGACTTTTTGCTGGAACGGCAACTTGGGCACGAGTCGCGTTAATTTCTTAGGACCTGCTCAGAGGAAGAATCAAATGAACGCTGGAAACGCGTGGCAGCCATGATGCGGACACTTATGCATTCTGTGTATAAAGTATAAACGAGCCATTTAAGGGGAACTTCATCTCTGTATGCACCAAAGCTAAATGAAAATGAAAATTTTAATTGTATTTTGCCCCTTACCAAAATTATTTAGCGGGGATGTGATGTATAGCAGATTGCGTTTCCTTTACTGCTGTCACTTGGTGTGCAAGTAAAAACCTAGCCTTTGTGAACAATTGGGATGATATTTGGGAAAGGCCTGGATTTTTCAAGGGAGATGGTCTTCACCCTAACGGGAGGGGATCTTTTGAATTATCCCAAAATATGTCAGCAAAACTGCCTGGCTGACTGATCAGAACACCATCCAGGCAGCGGTTATGTGATCTTAAATCACAGGCTGTTGTTTAGGATAATAAAATGTGGGATAAAGCTTTTACTCACAATCCCTGTTGTGGGGCATCCTATAGATTTAGTCATGATGCAAACCTTAAATTAATTTATAACCAAAAATGAGGTGTATAATTAGACCAAGAGATACAGTGCATCCGGAAAGTATTCATAGCACATCACTTCTTCCACATTTTGTTAAGTTACAGCCTTATTCCAAAATCGATTAAATACATTTTTTCCCTCAGAATTCTACACACAACACCCCATAATGACGTGAAAAAAGTTTGAGGCTTTTGCAGATTTATTAAAAATAAAAAACTGAGAAATCACATGTACATAAGTATTCACAGCCTTTGCCATGAAGCTCAAAATTGAGCTCAGGTGTGTCCTGTTTCCCCCGATCATCCTTGAGATGTTTCTGCAGCTTAATTGGAGTCTACCTGTGGTAAATTCAGTTGATTGGACATGATTTGGAAAGGCACACACCTGTCTATATAAGGTCCCACAGTTGACAGTTCATGTCAAAGCACAAACCAAGCATTAAGTCAAAAGAATTGTCTGTAGACCTCCAAGACAGGATTGTCTCAAGGCACAAATCTGGGGAAGGTTACAGAAAAATTTCTGCTGCTTTGAAGGTCCCAATGAGCACAGTGGCCTCCATCATCCGTAAGTGGAAGAAGTTCGAAATCACTAGGACTCTCCCTAGAGTTGGCTGGCCATCTAAACTGAGCGATCCAGAGAGAAGGGCCTTAGTCAGGGAGGTGACCAAGAACCTTGATTGTCATTCTGTCAGAGGTCCTCTGTGGATAGAGGAGAAACTTCCAGAAGATCAACCATCTCTGCAGCAATCCACCAATCAGGCCTGTATGGTAGATTGGTCAGACGGAAGCCACTCCTTAGTAAAAGGCACATGGCAGCCCACCTGGAGTTTGCCAAAAGGGACCTGAAGGACTCTCAGACCATGAGAAACAAAATTCTCTGGTCTGATGAGACAAAGATTGAACCCTTTTTCGTGTTAATGCCAGACGTCATGTTTTGAGGAAACCAGGCACCACTCATCACCAGGCCAATACCATCCCTACAGTAAAGCATGGTGGTGGCAGCATCATGCTGTGGGGATGTTTTTCAGCGGCAGGAACTGGGAGACTAGTCAGGATAAAGGAAACGATGACTGCAGCAATGTACAGAGACATCCTGGATGAAAACCTGCTCCAGAGTGCACTTGACCTCAGACTTGGGCGACGGTTCATCTTTCAGCAGGACAACGACCCTAAGCACACAGCCAAGATATCAAAGGAGTGGCTTCAGGACAACTCTGTGAATGTCCTTGAGTGGCCCAGCCAGAGCCCAGACCTGAATCCGATTGAACATCTCTAGAGAGATCTTAAAATGGCTGTGCACCGATGCTTCCCATACAACCTGAAAAAGCTTGAGAGGTGCTGCAAAGAGGAATGGGCTGAAACTGGCCAAGGATAGGTGTGCCAAGCTTGTGGCATCATATTCAAAAAGACTTGAGGCTGTAATTGCTTCCAAAGGTGCATCGACAAAGTATTGAGCAAAGGCTGTGAATACTTATGTACATGTGATTTCTCAGTTTTTTTTATTTTTAATAAATTTGCAAAAACCTCAAGTAAACTTTTTTCACGTCATTATGGGGTGTTGTGTGTAGAATTCTAAGTAAAAAAAATGAATTTAATCCATTTTGGAATAAGGCTGTAACATAACAAAATGTGGAAAAAGTGATGTGCTGTGAATACTTTCCAGATGCACTGTAACTAGACTCTTCACCAGGAGCACCTGTAACAGAAACTTAGTTCAAATTAAAACAAAATATATATTACCAGTTCAGAAAGGACTATGAAGTTTTAAGGCTGCTTATTAAACATTGGCTCTCTGTTTTAGTAAATGACATTAAGTACAAAATCTGATCTGTGTTTTCTCACTGAAACCTAGTTTACTAAATCTGACACTGTTCCCCTAGCTGACATGTCACCAGATGGATACATTATATAGTCGAGGAGGAAAAATTCATTGTGACAAAAAGCCAATCGCTTCTAAAAATTTAGACGACTTTACATTCTTTGAGGCACTCATTTTAAATATTTAAACAGATTCTAACCCAATTGTAGTGCTAGTGTACAGTCACCAGGGCCATATTTATTGTTCATGACTGAATTGTGCAACCTTTTATCTGATTTGGCTATAAATTATGATCACATAGTGCTGATGGGGGATTTTAATGTACACATTGCTGTGGAAACTGACACTTTTAGCAAATGATTTACTTATTTGTTAAATTCGGTAGGATTTTGTCAGATTATCAAAGGTCCAACTCGTAATCATAACCGCACATTAGATTAAATTATATATTGGAAAGTTGAGATTTAAATATTATTAAATGAAGTTATTTCTGATCACTACTTAATTACGTTTGATTTCGTTTTGCCCTTACTAATACACTCACAGATTAATACAAAGACAGTGCGATATCTAGATTGTAATTCTGCTTCAAAATGTTTAGATACTTTGAATAAGTCAAGTGTAATTGTTAAAAACCATTTAGATCAGTTAACATCAAATATAATCATGGAAAACAATTTAGATCAACTAACATCAAATTATGATATCACCTTGAAAAATGATCTGGACCCAGCATCTACCCTTAAACCAAAAGTGATGAAAGCATGTAAAAACTCTCCCTGGTTTATTGAGAACACTCACACTCTTAAGTTAGAGCTTTGAAAACTGGAGTGCAGATGGAGTACATCAAAGCTGCATCCATCCATCCATCCATTTTCTAACCTGCTGATTCCGAATACAGGGTCACGGGGGGTCTGCTGGAGCCAACACAGGTCTATCAGATTGCATGGTCAGATAGTGTTAAAAATATAAAAAAGGTCTCCTTATAGCTCATTCAGACTACTATTCTAAAATAAAGATTATTATTACTGTTATCTGTTATGTACTGTTTAGAACAGTGACTACTTTAACAAATGGGAAATCAGATCTACAGTGCAAAATACCAACAGACATTAGCAGTACAGACTTTTTGAACTTCTTTAATGAGAAAATCTAAAATGCAAGATCCCAGATCTCAACATCACAGTACAAGGCGCATACTAGCCTGGCAGACCCTGTCTTGCCTTGCATTTAACACTTTAGAAAAGTTTATCCTGTAACAGGGCACCAGGAACTCTTAACTTTAATTTCTAAAAAGAAACCTACTACTTGTTGTTATACTAAGGTTGTTATAATATTAAGAATTGTGTCACTGTATCTGTTTTAGATCTCTTTAAATGTATTTTTCATTCTTTTTCTGTATAACATGCTATGAAGAGCTGAGCCAGCTTTAGCACAGGGTGTCAACTTTCAGAAGTGCTGGGATAGGCAAATCATAAAAATAGACAAGAACAGCTGTTGTCAGCCCTAAAAGGCCTAAGTGTTATATGATCTGACTATCTGCTGCTTAGCCTAAGTTTGTCTACCTTGTTTGGCATTGTACTGGGGGATGTGGTCGTGTGGACACAATATAAAAGAACGCTGAAACCTTGTCATGCTTTGAAGACCTGCGGGAGTGTAAGACATAGACTCCAACGCCACCTCCGTTGTGACAGAAAAAAAGCCATTTCTACACGACCAAATCCCCGTGGTTAGAAAAGAAATGTGACTGGTCTTCCCTGTCATTTTAAAGCAACGTAATATTCTGTATTTTCTGTGACTTTGTCGCCGCCTATCGCCGAAAAGAGGGATATCGCCGTTATCATTTATACTTATTTAACTAAAGGGTTATTAAAACGCACAATATAAAAGAACATATTTCCACGAAGCTAACACTCCCATCGGAAACACTTGTTCCCTAGATCCAGTGGCAACAAATCTAGTAAAAAATGCAGTGAATGTTCTTGCAGTACTTATTCTTAACCTTGTTAATAGTTATTATTGCATGGCACAGTACCTGATGCACGAAAGTGTCAATAATCAAACCATTACTTGAATAGTTATAGGCCCATATCAAAATGCTGCTGCAAGAATCATTACAAGAAGAAGAAAATATGAATACAGTAATCCCTCCTCGATAGCGGGGGTTGCGTTCCAGAACCCCCCGCGATAGGTGAAAATCCACGAAGTAGAAACCATATGTTTGTATGGTTATTTTTATACAGTAATCCCTCCTCGATCGCGGGGGTTGCGTTCCAGAACCCCCCACGATAGATGAAAATCCGCGAAGTAGAAACCATATGTTTGTGTAGTTATTTTTATATATTTTAAGCCCTTATAAACTCTCCCACACTGTTAACATTATTAGAGCCCTCTTGACATGAAATAACACCCTTTAGTCAAAAGTTTAAACTCTGCTCCATGACAAGACAGAGATGACAGTTCTTTCTCACAATTAAAAGAATGCAAATAGATCTTCTCTTCAGGAGCAGAGAATTTCAGAGAGAGAGTGCTCGCAAAGAAAAGCAAGTTTGCCGCGGCATTTTTTAGAGGAGCGTCAGTATCTTCTAAGCAAACAGCCTCTGTGCAAACAGCCCCTCTGCTCACATCTCCTCCATCAGGCACAGAGAACGTCAGAGAGAGAGAAGAGAGAGAGCGAGATTAAAGCAAACCATCAAAAAATCAATAAGTGTTCTTTTGGAAGCGGCATTTCTTAGAGGTGTGTCCGTATCCACTAGGCAAACAGCACCTCTGCTCACAGCCCCTCCATCAGACGCAGAGAATGTCAGAGAGGGTGAGATAGAGGCAGAGACAAGCAAACATTCAAGCTCCACGCGGGACGCATATCTTATAGCATTGAGGAGTTTTAGTTAATATGTAATACATGCTCTGATTGGGTAGCTTCTAAGCTATCCGCCAATAGCGTCCCTTGTATGAAATCAACAGGGCAAACAAACTGAGGAAGCATGTAGCATAAATTAAAAGACCCATTGTCCACAGAAATCCGCGAACCAGCGAAAAATCCGTGATATATATTTAGATGTGCTTACATTTAAAATCCGCGATAGAGTGAAGCCGCGAAAGTCGAAGCGCGATATAGCGAGGGATTACTGTATATTTTAAGCCCTTATAAACTCTCCCACACTGTTTATAAATATTCCCCGCACAGTTATACAGCATAAACCCTTTGTATTCTCTTAGATATTAGGTAAGATTCATTGAAATTATGTATGTAAACACACTGTTTATATACAGTAAAACCTAAATATTATTTTAAAGATATTGAGTGTCTCTGATATCGCATATGTTACAGCCATTACGATAGACAAGCCACCAGCAATAAATATGTACAATGCCAGAAAAAATGTGTACAGTAAATGTGTGTACAGTGACACTAAACATACGTACATATACTAAGTACTGTAAGTAGAAAATTAATTATGGTTACTCACCAACAATGACACGATGACTTGTCTGATAACGATGAGCTTAGTTTTACTGCAGCTCTTCTAAAGGAGCCTCTTCAAGCGACTGTGAAGCACCGCTGTTGTTCTTCTTCCAGCAGTCTTCAATCCAAATCCCTAAACCAGATTCCATCCAGACTACTGCATTATTACATCTACTTACAACTCGTTTTGCACCCTGGTTAAACGAACACTGTGGCCGTAGATCTTATATTCCTTTCCTGCTTTTTAAATAAAAAGAATCGTAGCCTCATTGATGCCGTAATGGCATCCTACGCAGTGTAGCTTTTCCCTTCCTTCAACAAATCCAAAACGTTTTACCTTTTCGGCAATCGTTAACATCTTCCGTTGGTGCTTGGGCACGGCCCCTGAAGCAGTAGCAGGAGCAGATCGTTTTGGAGCCATAATGAAGGGCTTGACTATGCACAAAGATAAACACAAAAGAGCACAAAAGTTAACTCTTTACACAGCGAAACACGTTGATGCTGAATGAGCGAGACGAGACTTCCTGGTTAACGCAGCAGAATCGAATTCGGCGCTCCGCCGCTGAGCCAATCGGCACACAGGAACTTAACTGCGTGCTCTGATTGGTTAGCTTCTCAACCATCCGCCAATAGCGTCCCTTGTATGAAATCAACTGGGCAAACCAACTGAGGAAGCATGTACCAGAAGTAAAAAGACCCGTTGTCCGCAGAACCCGCGAAGCAGCGAAAAATCTGCAATCTATATTTATATATGCTTACATATAAAATTCGCGATAGAGTGAAGCCGCGAAAGTCGAAGCGCGATATAGCAAGGGATTACTGTACATAACTCCAGTTCTTAAGTCCTTGTACTGACATCCGGTTAAGTTTAAGGCAGTTTTCAAAATTCTACTTTTAACATATAAAGCCTTAAATGGCCAAGGTCCTGCTTACTTATCTGAACTTATCACTACTTACAAACCAGAATTCATATTAAGATCTAAAGATGCCGGTCTGTTTATGATTCTAAGGATTAATAAAATAACAGTGGGAGGTCAAGCTTTTAATTACAGGGCCCCTAAATTGTGGATTGTTCTGCCTGGTACTATAAGAGATGCCTCTTCAGTCTTAGCTTTCAGATCCTGGCTGAAGACTCACTACTTTTAGTTTAGCATACCCAGACTAGAGCTGCTGATTAACATGCAAGACTGTATCTCTGTTGTTAGTCATTAGCACTTAAACATACCGTAAATAATATGATAGTTACAATTTGTTAGTATCCCTCACCAATTGTCCTCTTCTCAGTACAGTGAACCCTCGTTTATCGCGGTTAATCCGTTCCAGACTATACCGTGATAAATGAATTTTCGCGAAGTAGGATTCTTTATTTATAAATCAAATATTTTCGCAGTTAGAGTATAGAAAACCTGTTTACGACCTTCTAAATACGTTTTTTTAACATTATTAGAGCCCTCTAGACATGAAACAACACCCTTTAGTCACCATTACACTCATATTACTCAATACATTAGACAAAATAAGAGAAAATAAGACATATTAGACGTTACAAATATCATATTACTAGGCGCACTCGCCTTTTAAGGCGACCAACTTTTATCTTCAATTATTGTGCGCTCCATGTGTACATCAGGCATGTAAGTGTAGAGAATAAGAACATCAAAGTGTCCATTCATAACATCTTTTTTTTTTTATCCCCTCAAGTGCCTGTCCAAAGTCGTACAATGTCAGCCCGAATCTGTACCGCTAAAGACGGAGTTTCATGCACTAAATAAGCTATAGATGAGAATAAGCAAGCACCATCTACCCTGATATTTAATACGCGGTGTACTCCATCAATATTAATTATTTCCAGAGACGTAATTTTTTCTATTTTTCCAGCGCACAAAAGCAAGGGAACAATGAGAGCACCAGAACTCTGCTCACATCGCGTCGCTTCGTACCTCAAGCCGCAAGTAGTAAGTCTGTAATAAGCGGAATACCACTACGCTTTGCACTTATGGGACGGAAGGACAATCCCGAACGCTTTTCTATAGTAGATTATTGTACTGTACATTTAATTGCACACAACCACTGACCTATGAAGGCACGACCTCAGTAGGAGAGTCCAGAGGTGCTGCAGTATCTTCAGCAGGTGCGTTGTTGTCTTCTTCCGCTAAAGAAGTACTAGGAGTAGGCAGTGGGTGTCTGGGTGCGCGGCTGAAGAACATCTTGATAGGCAGTTGCTGGCGCTGTCTTTTCACATGTGTGAGGAGGATTTTGTAGGGTATTGCCATCTTTAATCATATACGAGTTTCACCTTCTTCTGCATAGTAAGCATCTTCCTCCGGCGCTTAGTTTTATTCTCAAAAGGCTTAGAAAAAGCAGCACATTTAGGAGCCATCGTAGGGCTTAGATAAAAATTCTCAGAAAGCGCATGCGTAGTGACGTAAGCGTGTATGAGAAAAAAATCGCGATAGAGTGAAGCCGCGAAAGTCGAAGCGCGATATAGCGAGGGATTACTGTACTCAAATGTGGCACTTGGTACCACTGCCCTACTGCCAATTTGTTTGCCTGCTAAGGTAAAGTCATTTCTAATGGAGGAGCACTGGAATTGTGGAGTAGAAGAGTCCTTTTCTCAGACTGGCTGGCCCAGCACCGATTCTGTGGAATGGCCAACTGGGCGAGGCAGCTTGATGGCCAAGGTCTCCAGGACTCTGAACAAATCTGAATCATATTATTTTATATCCTTTTATATGTTGTTCTATTTTATTTTAATGCAGGAACAATTAAACCTATTTTTGAAGATGGATTGGATTCGCTTGATTTTCATTTACCTAATCAGACCTGTGTACTCTATATTTCTGAAACGGATGTGGTAATTGGGAACAATTACAAGAGAAAACTTGTTCGATTTAGAAATGTAAGTAAAAGCACTGTATTCATGTGTTCTCAAAATTTATAGCTTGTTTGTGGGCATGCTTTTTGTTAAAAAAAATTTGTAGAGCCATATCCTTGAAGGGCATGTTGTACACTATTTCTGTTATATGGAGTTTAATTGAGAAAAATTAAACAATGTGGTTACAAACAAAATTAAACAGTGTTTTACGTCTACTCACCTGCAAAATGAATTCTTGAATGAAAAAGTGGCTTAAATGTAGCCTGTTATGTGATTCTCTGCACAAAGTTGTGACATGAGCTTTCCTTATTTTGACTTGTTTAAGGAACCCAAAGTAAGAGTCTGAGCTAACTGAAAGGCCTGATCAGGGTGGTGGTAAACTTCTAATGGTTGCTGCTATATGTTTATAACCTTAAAAAATAACTAAACTAAAACCAGTGATGCCATAAAAAAGTTAATGTGAAAGTTCTATAAGAAAAAAAATACTATATTTAAATATATTTAAAAAGTTCTTTGTAGATCTGTAACTGGTTCCATAAATAACTATGAGCATATGGTTATTTACATTCAAATGGTTCTTAAAAATGATTTAAAAAAGGAATAAAACAATTTAACCTCCTTAGTATGGAGGACTATTTTGAACAATATTAAATAAATAAATGCGCAAATAAATAAAAGTATTGTGAAATGTGAGCATAATAAATAAATTTGTCATGAAATTATAGCATAAATAAATAAATGTATCATGAAATGAAGCCTTAATAAATAAATATATCATGAAATGAGAGCATAAATAAATAAATGTGTCACAAAATATGTTTTTCGTTGCTTATTTATTTCATTTTGTCCTTAACATTCCTGCAAACCGTCATGAAATACGACTTGAAATAAAACTACCACTTTCACTCGTCAAAGTTGAGAGGGTGGGCTCTAACACGCCCTCTAGTTACTGATTGGTGAATCGATAGCACAAGAATTAATTAGACAAATTGCTTACTACTGCCGATGAAATGGATTCTGCCGAAGATATTACGTATTTCAGAGAGAGAATTGAAGATTTATCGGAAGAAATTACAATGTTGACGGCCCTTTTAGACTCCGATATAGATTAAACTATTTTTGAAATTATCGAAGAAGAGGTGGAACGGACTCTACTACACTCCAGTTCAGGTGATGCAGTTCCCTGCTCTGGACGTCCATCCTTTGACATCCCAGCTGAATCAATAGAACACCTTCTGTTATGCGGTTTAAAACTAAGACCGATTACAGATCTATATGGTGTATCGGAGAAGACGATCACAAGGCAAATGAGCCAGTTTGACATACGTTAAGCTGCAACGGCTGTATTAGTTTAGGTACTTTGGCGTGGAATGCCCAAAGCAGCTCCAACTAATATTTTGAACTGAACAACTTTGCCACTGATCAGACCTGTAGAGTTGTTTGAAAAAGTAGCTGTGAATATGCACCTGACTTTACACTCGTAAAACAAGGGTCAAATACTCAGTTCAAAATATTAGTTGGAGCTGTGTGTCTACTACAGATAGATTCATTTATGGTGTTAGGACCAAATTTTCAAGGATGGCTTCCAAGGAACACTCAGCATTTCCACTTGAGCAAACTACTTTTTTGTGCTTATTATTGACCAGCCAAATAAACTGCCAAGCTCTGCAGTGTGAAGCTTTAGCACACCTCTGTACAATTGGTCAAATGACATGTTTGTTGTATGTTTTAGATTTGCAAACTCCATCAGAAGTGAATCTGTGGAAGTTCGTAGCTGAAAAAAGAGTCTTCACTGATTATAAACCTGTTTAAGGTACCTACACCCCCTCCTATTTATTAATGGCTAGCAGGACTGGTTCATTGGCATGGATCACACCACCTACCAAGCTGCTTTATATGTTGACTGATATGTGATTGATTCCAGTATCTGGACGTATTTTACCTGGTTTTGCCAGTATTCTATTTTTTAAAAACATGAAATTCCCTGTTTCTGATAAAGGAAGGACAGGCAGTAGCTACAGTGGAAAAATACCTAACAAAATATCTAACAACCAGACAAAATCAGAACCAAACAAAAGATTAATGAAGATGAATTAGCTAAATTACATAACCTCATTCCTTATGTACACTGGCTTACTAACTACATTCTTACAAAATGGATTTCCACTATACCTGTATTTTTAAAGTATTTATTATACTGAAAAGAAAATGGTAAAACAGTTAAGGGTAGGCTAATTAGAAACATTAATGTAATTACATTTACTTTTCATACTTTATCAATTAAAAACAACTGTGTTTAATTTTCTTTGAATAGAGAAGGTAGCAAAAGAATAGCAGCGTTGACCATGTGGCCTAAGTTAATAGAACAAAAATGTTAAATATATGCTGATCGTCTTTGTTACTACATTATATACACTATCTGTCTAGACAGAGAACTCATTTGTCATACACAGCTATATAAAATGATAAAACATACTTTTTGAAATTTATGGTTTCACAAATTTCTCTATTCAATGTGATTTACAACATTTGAGATACAATTGATTCCATTTCTTTTGTTTTTCTCATTTGGAGCAAAGGCAGATGAAGTGACTTGCTAACACTGTGTGACCACGGGCAAAGGCATTTGGACCCACAACCTCAGGGTTTGAAGTCCAAACCCTTACCCACTATACCACACTGACTGCCTTCAATGTATTATGCATTATCAACTACTGTATATCAGCTATCACCTGTGTCAGCTATGAATTGTGTTACAACACTATCAACTTACTCGGCACGATCAACTTCCAGACAGTGTTCAGAAACCATTAAGAAGACTAACAGAATGTTAAATAATGTTTTTTGGGCACATACACCATCAGATCCACGCTAGCATGGAGCTCACGTACTGACGTGTCTGTAGCTGCAGGTGGAAGCTGCCGGTGTATCATTGATTTACACCTGCGGTTACAGACTCAAATTAAATGTATGTTTTTATTGTGTAATAGTAACAATAAGAGCAGTCCCATAACCACCCAACTCCTAAATATAGTATAACATTGCAATAAATTAGACAATAAGTGTCATAGTTTTCCTTTTTACTAAAGTAACTACTGTATTTAATGTCCCTAGCTCTGTGTGTTCATCTGTAATAAGACCTTTTATTAATACTGTTGGTGGGGACACAGACAGTGCAAATATTCATCATAGAAACTCAAAAGTTCCCTGTTTTATGTTGCCACTGATGTACACAACAATGATCAGAGATAAAATCCTTATACACATCACCATGCTCACATCCTGATGCTTTCATCCATAAAGTTGCCCAAACTTACACCCAGCTGCAGCTTTAAACTTGGACTACCGTTATCGCATTAACTCAGATATTTTTGCTGAAGATGTCAGCACTACTATCTGAAATACAAGTCACTGCCTCTACTCTGTGGTCATATGTTATACCCAAGCTTCTCATTAAGGTTAAAATATTCTGTCAACAGCTGAGATCTTCAGATTGCATCTGGGCTTTTCAATTAACAAACTGCACATTCACCACTACATGCATAAGATACTCCATCTCCTGTGGGCCAAATTTTTGCTTTGTTTCACTATCTTTCATAATACTTATGCCCAATAAGCCATAATATTAATCATTTGGTCTCTATTGCCATCAACATGTCTGCCTCGCTTCACTCAACAACCCCCGTGTTTGGTTTTCTGGATATACACTTTTAATAGTCGATATTAATATGACAATCAAATCTTTTTAGCAAATACGGGTTATATGGTACATTCATTCAATTATCAATCATCACAATTTTTACATCTTTCTTTCCATGATAAGTGTGTTGTTCGTGACGATTATCTCTTCGGCGATAATCTGGAAAGCCAGCCTTAGTCATATCTGTTGTTTAAACAAAAGCTTTTGGAAATTTGTTTGAACACTTTCTTTCTTTCGAGTCCCAACATACTGAAACATTTAAATGAGGTCCATGAGACACGTGTTTAATGACTTTGTACCATAATTCATGATAGGTTTCTCTGTTTGAAATTTCAGCACAGACAAAACAATCTATATCATCAGCAGTTAATAATTTTTTTTGCAAAGTAACCAATAAATGCACATGCAGTAAACCCCGTTTTTGAAATTCGATCATGTAAATGTGTGCTCGGGTTTGACCAAACACTGTTTCGAGTTTCAATAAAATTAAGATTTTCTGATAAAACAATCTACTTACGAAAGTCAGAAAATCCTGAGCCGATGTAACTGGTGGCATTGTTTTTTTAAGAATCTCTGGATTTATGGCCATTGTAGATTGCACGTCATTGTAATAAATAAATCGGGCTGACCGATAGTTCTGGATATTGCCATTGCATCATGATATAATTGTTGCAATGCTCTTTGACTACCTTGATATGATGATGGTAATATTCCTGCTTTACCTATTTTGAATTTGTCTCAGCTATTGATATTTGAATTTTGAACATGATCAATGAGACCTTATATATGTTCCGTTATAAGCTTAGCTTAATTCGATTTAATAAAGAAGAGACAATTAGCTTTTACTTTTAGATATGCATTAATAATGTAATGTTGTGATAGACGTTGCAATGACAGACATCGGTTAAATACATTGGAATGTATCGGTAATTTTGCCCTGAAATATTGTGTTGATGTTATTCTTTTTACTGAATTCGTATGTTTCCTATTGTATGACCATCTTGTTGCTCCATCTGGGAAAAGCAAAGGAAAGAGTAATGGATCAGAATGTGGTGAATTATTAGACAGAAATGTTGATTCATGTTTTGCTTTTGGATAAACACGAATATCTACTCTGTTTTTGATATTTTCATTTTTCAAAACTATTATCGCAGAAAATTCGTTACATGTTGTTTTATTATATATGCATGCATGGTCTTTATGATTCACATAGAAATCCAAGAAAACTTCTTTGTCCACGTTTTGTGTAAAGTGCGATAGAAGAAAGAAAGAAAAGAGGAGGAGGAAGTCAATTACCTGGTTGTCAAACAAATTGATGTACCGTGCCAGATAAAGTGGACTCCAGCTAAGAATAATGATCCCTGCTGAATATAAGTATGACATTTCTTCTTTGGTGAGGATTTAAGCAGGTCTAGGGGTCCAGTACCCCAAGGCAAAACGAGACAGTCAGTGACACCCTCCACAAGGAGGGTAAGCCCCAAAATGTCATTGCTAAAGAAGCCGGCTGTTTACAGAGTGCTGTATCCAAGCATATTAAAGGAAAGTTGAATGGAAGGAAAAAATGTGGCAGAAAAAGGTGCACAAAAAACAGGGATAATCGCAGCTTTGAGGAGATTGTGAACCACAGCCCATTCAAGAATTTGGGGAAGATTCACAAGGAATAGACTGCGGCTGGAGTCAGTGCTTCAAGAGCCTCCACAAACAAACATAGGGCTAAGGAGAAAACGGACTGGACTGTTGCAGAGTGGTACAAAGTCCTGTTTTCAAATGAAAGTAAATTTTGCATTTCATTTAGAAATCAAGATCCCAGGGTCTGGAGGAAGAGTGGAGAGTCACAGAATCCAAGTTGTTTGAGGTTCAGTGTGAAGTTTCCAGAGTTAGTGATGATTTGGGGAGCCATGTCATCTGGTAGTGTTGGTCCACTGTGTTTTATCAAGTCCAAACTCTGCGCAGCCGTCTACCAGGAAATTTTAGAGTACTTAATGCTTCCTTCCCTCTGCTGACAATCTTTATAGAGATGCTAATTTCATTTTCCTTTGCAGTGACAAAATAAGCAGATGTGTAGCATGCAGTCAATCTTATCAACCAAGTCAACATTACACACATAGATTTAATTTTAATCAGGTTTAATAATCATGTTGCAACATGGCAAGTGCGGTGTTGCAGAGCACATTCCTGTCACACTATCATGACGAAGTTCTCTACGTTAAGTGGTTCATCAATTGCAAAGAGATGGACTACAATAGTCTTAAAAATTTGGCAATACTGACTTATTCTAAATATATTAACTGGGGATCGCTGTCTAGCAAACGAGTAACCACTGAATGGTTGATGTCCCCCCAGTGTATGGCTGTAAAACTGATAATGAAACACTCTCTTATCCTATTCATCATTCCCTATCCTTATCATCATGGGTGATTGAAACATGAACATTTACAGTCACATGAAAAAGTTTGGGAACCCCTCTTAATTGTTTGGATTTTTGTTTATCTTTGCCTGAGCTTTCAAAGTAGCAACTTCCTTTTAATTTATGACATGCCTTATGGAAACAGTAGTATTTCAGCAGTGACATTAAGTTTATTGGATTAACAGAAAATATGCATCATAACAGAATTAGACAGGTGCATAAATTTGGGCACCCCAAAAGAGATATTACATGAATACTTAGTTGAGCCTCCTTTTGCAAATAAAACAGCCACTAGACGCCTTCTATAGCCTTTGATAAGTTTCTGGATTCTGGATGGAGGTATTTTTGACCATTCTTCCATACAAAGTCTCTCTAGTTCAGTTAAATTTGATGGCTACCGAGCATGGACAGCCTGCTTCAAATCATCCCATAGATTTTTCGATGATATTCAAGTCAGAGGACTGTGATGGCCATTCCAGAACACTGTACTTCTCCCTCTGCGTGAACGCCTTTGTAGATTTCAAACTGTGTTTTGGGTCATTGTCTTGTTGGAATATCCACAGCATGGTGGAACCTCCACCAAATTTAACAGTAGATAGCAGGTGTTTTTCTTGGAATGCGGTGTTCTTCTTCCGCCATGCAAAGTGCTTTTTGTTTTGACCAAATAACTCAATTTTTGTCTCATCAGTCCAAAGCACTTTGTTCTTAAATGAATCTGGCTTGTCTAAATGTGCATTTGCATATAACAAGCGACTCTGTTTGTGGTGTGAGTGCAGAAAGGGCTTCTTTCTCATCACCCTGCCATGCAGATGTGCTTTGTGCAAATTGCACTGAATTATATAATAATGTACAGATACACCATCTGCAGCAAGATGTTCTTACAGGTCTTTGGAGGTGATCTGTGGGTTGTCTGTAACCATTCTCAAAATCCTGTGCATATGCCACTCCTGTATTTTTCTTGGCCTGCCAGACCTGGTTTAACAGCAACTGTGCCTGTGGCCTTCCATTTCCTGATTACATTCCTTACAGTTGAAACTAACAGTTTAAACCTCTGAGATAGCTTTTTGTAGTCTTCCCCTAAAACATGATAATGATCAATCTTTGCTTTCAGATCTTTTGAGAGTTGCTTTGAGGATCCCATGCTGTCACTCTTCAGAGGACAGTCAAAGGGAAGCACAACTTGGAATTGACTACCTTAAATATCTTTTCGCATGATTGGACACACCTATCCATGAAGTTCAAGGATAAATGAGCTAATCCAACCAATTTGGTGTTACAAGTAATCAGTATTGAGTAGTTACATGCATTCAAATCAGCAAAATTACAAGGGTACCCAAATTTTTGCACAGCCAATTTTTCATATTTGACTTAATTTCTAATACTGCTTCATAAAAATCTTTGTTCAGAAAACACCCCAGTACTCAGATGTTCCTAGGAAATGAAAGACATACCACTGTTATCTTTTTTGTTGAAAGAGTAAATTATTATGCAGATTGAGAGTGGTTCCCAAACTTTTTCATGTGACTATATATTCCTTCTTCTGCCCTCACCACGCGTTTGCGTATGTAGTTATGCAGTGAGCTAAACACTCCTTCAACAAACACCCAAGGCACTAATGATATTCGGGCATTTAATGGAGGTGGTGTAAGACTGTAAAGTAAAAAGCAATACCTATCAAAATTTGTTAACTTAATATACATTTTTTCTTAAAAATGCCTTCAAATTTAATACAAACTACAGTACTTGTTATTATTTCCTTATGAAATGACATATATATTACAAAACAGATTCTTTAGCACAAAGACATCCTGTCGCTTCATATTCAAATGTATAATAATAGGCCTGAACAATTATACTGTATACATACTGTATATATTTACGTACACACTAAACTTTTCCAAAATAGTAAAAGGAACAACTAAAACTTGAAACAATGTATATACTAATAAAGAAACAAAATACCTACAGATTATGCCTTTACAAGGGCAAATAAACAGCGGATGGAAATGGATGTCTGCCACCTGCTTCTCCATGTGCTGCTTGCTTCAAGATGGAGTTTTAATAGCAGTATAAAACAATACCTAATTTAGCCACTAGAGGTCCCCTATGAACACATTTTAATAGGGAACAGAACATTCTTAGTTACCGGTATATATTTAAATTTCTACAAAAAATACTTGTTCTTGGTTTTCTTCTTTTTCCTGCTTGTTTCCTAATCTAATGTAGCCCAAAACTTTGATTTTGAAATATTTATTAATGTTTGGTATTAGTTTGTATCCTGTGTTACAGTGGTGTGAAAAACTATTTGCCCCCTTCCTGATTTCTTATTCTTTTGCATGTTTGTCACACAAAATGTTTCTGATCATCAAACACATTTAACCATTAGTCAAATATAACACAAGTAAACACAAAATGCAGTTTTTAAATGGTGGTTTTATTATTTAGGAGAAAAATCCAAACCTACATGGCCCTGTGTGAAAAAGTAATTGCCCCCTTGTTAAAAAATAACCTAACTGTGGTGTATCACACCTGAGTTCAATTTCCGTAGCCACCCCAGGCCTGATTACTGCCACACCTGTTTCAATCAAGAAATCACTTAAATAGGAGCTGCCTGACACAGAGAAGTAGACCAAAAGCACCTCAAAAGCTAGACATCATGCCAAGATCCAAAGAAATTCAGGAACAAATGAGAACAGAAGTAATTGAGATCTATCAGTCTGGTAAATATACAGTAAAGCCATTTCTAAAGCTTTGGGACTCCAGCGAACCACAGTGAGAGCCATTATCCACAAATGGCAAAAACATGGAACAGTGGTGAACCTTCCTGGGAGTGGCCGGCCGACCAAAACTACCCCAAGAGCGCAGAGACGACTCATCCGAGAGGTCACAAAAGACCCCAGGACAACGTCTAAACAACTTCAGGCCTCACTTGCCTCAATTAAGGTCAGTGTTCACGACTCCACCATAAGAAAGAGACTGGGCAAAAACAGCTTGCATGGCAGATTTCCAAGACGCAAACCACCGTTAAGCAAAAAGAACATTTGGGCTCGTCTCAATTTTGCTAAGAAACATCTCAATGATTGCCAAGACTTTTGGGAAAATACCTTGTGGACTGATGAGACAAAAGTTGAACTTTTGGAAGGCAAATGTCCCGTTACATCTGGCGTAAAAGGAACACAGCATTTCAGAAAAAGGACATCATACCAACAGTAAAATATGGTGGTGGTAGTGTGATGGTCTGGGGTTGTTTTGCTGCTTCAGGACCTGGAAGGCTTGCTGTGATAGATGGAACCATGAATTCTACTGTCTACCAAAAAATCCTGAAGGAGAATGTCCGGCCATCTGTTCGTCAACTCAAGCTGAAGCGATCTTGGCTGCTGCAACAGGACAATGACCCAAAACACACCAGCAAATCCACCTCTGAATGGCTGAAGAAAAACAAAATGAAGACTTTGGAGTGGCCTAGTCAAAGTCCTGACCTGAATCCAATTGAGATGCTATGGCATGACCTTAAAAAGGCGGTTCATGCTAGAAAACCCTCAAATAAAGCTGAATTACAATTCTTTAAAGATGAGTGGGCCAAAATTCCTCCAGAGCGCTGTAAAAGACTCATTGCAAGTTATCGCAAACACTTGATTGCAGTTATTGCTGCTAAGGGTGGCCCAACCAGTTATTAAGTCCGGGGGGCAATTACTTTTTCACACAGGGCCATGTAGGTTTGGAGTTTTTTTCTCCCTAAATAATAAAACCATCATTTAAAAACTGCATTTTGTGTTTACTTGTGTTATATTTGACTAATGGTTAAATGTGTTTGATGATCAGAAACATTTTGTGTGACAAACATGCAAAAGAATAAGAAATCATGAAGGGGGCAAATAGTTTTTCACACCGCTGTATTTATATCATCTACTTTTATTCCATCTCTATTCCTTTGACTATTTGTGAAGCACTTTGAGCATTCGAAAGTGGCTGAATAAATAAAATGCATTATTATTGTTATTACTGCACAGTGCCATGAGTTCAGGTTTGATTGCTATCCCAGTCAGTGTCTGTATGGAGTGTGAATATGAACTGAGTGTACATAACTGTAGATATGGTTTTACAGCTGGATATTAGAAGTATGTCATTAAGCAACTCTTAAATGCCAAAGTATGTTTATTTCTATAGGTGTTGTTAAATTGCATCCTCCCAGTTTAGGCTCACAGGGAGCTCCCCAGGTTGGGCATGTTGTTTATCAAGTAAATAATCTGAGCTGTTGTTATAACAGATTTTGAATGTTTAATTTAAACAGTATGCCTGTAGAAATGCAGTATTTAAATTTAATCTCTGTTAGGCTATTATTGTTATTAGCACAGTTCAAATAATAACATGAACAGTATTTCAAAAAATAAGAAAAGTAAGAATTATCTGGAAAACTACACCTCCAAAGTTTCAACATGGGTAAATGACATATAGTTCACATCAGGAGATATAAAAAAATAAATGTTAAATTAGAGTGTATAAATGTGTATATATACATATAATATGTATATATTGTGGTCTGTGGCTGGCTTGTCATCCAAGCCAACACCCCCAGGCCGCCAGGTGGAGCTCTCCCTGCAACATGGAGGTGCCCCAAATACCAGCAGGGAATCATGGACGATGGAGTTTTCCTCTACCGCCCTGCTGTATACCACAGGGGCCATCGGAGGATGCTGCAGGGAGGCCCAGAGAGTCGTTTGTGCCCTATAACCCAGGTGCGTCATAGGCAAAGTGACAGCAGAAGTGATGTAATTCCGGGGTGAAGAAAAGGACTTTTTATCTGACCTGGAAGTGATAAGTAATCATGAACTGAAGGATGGGAAACAATTCTAGGTCAGGAACTATTAAAGAACTCTGGAATTCCCAAACAACGAACTGAGCTGGGTGGAAGGGTGGCAACGCATCTGGGAGAGGAGGATTGATTATTCAGTATTGTATTGTTTAATGAGAATTGTGGAGAGGATGGTGCTTTGTGCACTTTATTATTATAATAAATTAAACTTTTGGACTTTTACCTGGTGTCTGACGTATTGTCTGAGGGTTCAAGGGAGCGATAGCGGCCCTAATCTGTCACAATATATATATATATATATATATATATATATATATATATATATATATATATATATATATATATATATATATATATATATATGTATATCTATACTAATAAAGCCATACTCAGTGTATCTATACTAATAAAAGGCAAAGCCCTCACTCACTCACTCACTCACTCACTCACTCACTGACTCATCACTAATTCTCCAACTTCCCATGTGGGTGGAAGGCTGAAATTTGGCAGTTTCATTCCTTACAGCTTCCTTACAAAAGTTGGGCAGGTTTTATATCGAAATTCTACGCGTAATGGTCATAACTGGAAGCAGTTTTCTCCATTTACTGTAATGGAGATGAGCTTCAACGCCGTGGGCGGAGTTTCGTGTGACATCATCACGCCTCCCACGTAATCACGCAGTACATAGAAAACCAGGAAGACCTCAAAAAGCGCTGAAGAAAACATGCATTATATAATTGAGAAGGCAGCGAAACAATAAGAAGCGGCGAAAGTGACATATACAACCATATTCATGAGTTCTGCTACTTGAAACAAAGCACGATGTAAACCTACACTTTAAATTAAGTTCATAGACAGGCTGCGCTGGCGTTTGTAATTTAGTGCCTGCCCATATAAGGCCGTCCGTCAGCGGCAATCCAATAGCAAACTGCCACGGGTAAATATTCACGGGTGAAGGACTGTGCTTATGGAGAGGAAGATGAGATGGTCAGGGTGGTGTTTGACACAAACTCAGCGAAACTGCGAGAGAAAGTTTTAAGTGCCAGGACTAAGGTAACATTAAATACAGCCATGGACATAGCACGAGATGGCACCAGCACAGCTGGGAACCTTCGATGCATGTACACCGAGTGGCTCACGTGAACTGGCGCAGTGCACAGATAAAAGCAACAGTTCCAAAGAGCTGAACAAAACCGAATTACACAATTGAAAAGGCAGCAAAAATATGAAGCGCCTGATACATATAAGCATATTCATAAATCCAACTACTGCGGAAACAAAGCACACGTTGGAAAAAGTCAATGTCCCGCTAAAGGAAGACAGTGTAAAAAAAACCCGTGCATGCAGTGTGTCAGGTCTCAGATAAAGAAGAAGACGAGCTGTTTATTGATGCAGTAAGAAACGAATCGATGAATGAAACCTGTCATCTTTACAACGATTGACAAACACGGAATGTAACTTGAACACAACACATCCTACAAATACGAACCTGATTGAAAGAAATAATGATAATCAAATCCTTGATGACAGCAACACTCAGTAACACTCACAAAACAAATACTGTATATTGACAGTCATGTTACGCTATTTTTAAAATGTTCCCTTTTCTTTTCTAGCTTTTTAACACACTACTTCTCTGCATGGTATATATATATATATATATATATGTATATATATATATATCCCGATCTACATACTCGAATAATGGATACTTTATTCGCCATCAATGATTGTTTTGGTAAAGCCATACTCAGTGTATTCATTAGATGAACGGTAAAAAAGTAAGAGCGAGGGGAGGATGCAGGCTGTAGTGGCGTCAACTCTATCTGAATTGCGCGATCACATTTGAAAAAATATATCTTTTCAAGTTCTATTTAGTCCATATGTGTCAAACTCAAGGGCAGCGGGCCACATCCGCCCGGCGTGTAATTATATCCGCCCGAGATCATTTTATATACTGTATTATTGTTATTAAAGCCCGGTATATGAAGCGCTGGTAACACAATAAACTACAGATCCCATAATGCAGCGCTTCAGCTGCCTTGCAACACTTACGCGTTAATCAAGTCTACCTTATGATGCTGCAAGTTATTGCGAAGCTAGCTCACACGATGCTGAAGAGAAAAGTTGATTCTGAAAATAGAGCCTTTAAAAACCGATGGGAGGCTGAGTATATGTTTACTGAACCCGTGTGTCTCATTTGTGGAGCTAATGTGGCTGTAATTACAGAATTTAATCTAAGACGGCACTATGAGACAAAACATCAGGGTAACCTGAATGCAATGCAGAAGATACAGAAAGCAGCATAATTAAATAAGAATCTGACACTTCAGCGGACGTTTTAACCCGTGCACAATCACAAAGTGATTTCAAGTGAAGCTGCTTTTATGGGAGACACAAATGCACCAGTTCACCTTGCCCCACTTTCCCTGTTGCCAAGTAATGTTAAACCAAGTCGTCACCACGGTGTTCCCAAATACGCACTTTGCTGATAAACTGAGCGCACTGCGCACTGAGTTTGCACGGCGCTTTGGTGACTTTGAAGAACAAAAAGTCCGTCTACATGCGGCTGAACCTTGTGCATGTTTGGTAGCACATATCTGTGTGAGAAGCTCTTCTCAGTGATAAAGACTAACAAAACAGCACACAGGAGTCGCCTCACTGATGAGCACCTGCAATCCATCCTGAGAATCTCCACAACACAGAACCTCACACCAAACAGAAACGAACCTGTGGCCAAAAAAAGATGCCAGGCGTCCAGCTCTAAAATGACATATGAGCAAAGACAACTGAATGATTTGATTTGTTATTGCTGAAAGGAACACATTTTATTTATATTTCCAGGTTTTGTTATGCAGCATGTTCATATTTGAATTTGTATAATTTTGACAGGATATATTTTTATGGAGAGCAAAATCTTTTGGGATATTTAAAATCTAAGTTTATTTTTTATATAAAATTACATAAGAGTAAAGAAATTTGAATGTTTGTTCTTTTAACGTTTACTTTATTTCTAACTTGTATAATTTAGACAGGATATATTTTTATGGAGAGCAAAATATTATAAGTTGTTTAAGGTTTGAGTTGATTTATTCACGAATAATATTCCTGTCTGTTTTACCATTCCTACCAAAGATATTTCTGTCGACTAAATAAAAATTCCTTCTATTTAAAATTTAAATAGAACTTGAACAAATCTGATAGTTCATAATATCCACGCAGACTTGCACGTAAGAGCGGGAGTCATCCGTTTTAACAAGCAGCGTATTGCACTGATACGAAATAGCTGTGTGTGTATATATGTAGATATGTATGTATATGTATATATATGTTTATATATGTGTGTGTGTATGTATGTATGTATATATATATATGTATTTGTGTGTATATATGTGTGTGTATGTATGTATGTATGTGTGTATGTATTTATGTGTGTGTGTATATGTATGTGTATATATGTAGATATATATATGTATGTATATATGTGTATATATATATATGTTTATGTGTGTGTGTTTAAATATATATATATATATATATATATGACAACAACACTCATCACTCACAACAGTGACAAAACAATTACATTGACAATCATGTTACGTTATTTTCAAAATGTTTCCTTTTCTTTTTCATTGCTTCTTTAACACACTACTTCTCCGCTGCGAAGCGCGGGTATTTTGCTAGTTTTTTAGATGAGCGGTAAAAAAGTAAGAGCGTGGGGGGGATGACTTATTGAGGCATGCAGGCTGTAGTCTTGCGTCAACTCTATCTGAATTGCGATCACATTTGAAAAATATATCTTTTCAAGTTCTATTTAGTCCATATGTGTCAAACTCAAGGGCATGGGCCACATCCGCCCGGCGTAATTATATCCGCCCCGAGATCATTTTATATACTGTATTATTGTTATTAATGGCCCGGTATATGAAGCGCTGGTAACACAATAAACTACAGATCCCATAATGCAGCGCTTCAGCTGCCTTGCCGTAACACTTACCGCATTAATCAAGTCTAGCTTATGATGCTGCAAGTTATTGCGAAGCTAGCTCACACGATGCTGAAGAGAAAAGTTGATTCTGAAAATAGAGCCTTTAAAAACCGATGGGAGGCTGAGT
Organism: Polypterus senegalus; assembly: GCF_016835505.1. Taxonomy (NCBI): domain Eukaryota; kingdom Metazoa; phylum Chordata; class Cladistia; order Polypteriformes; family Polypteridae; genus Polypterus; species Polypterus senegalus. The sequence continues at coordinate 110,383,591 of NC_053162.1, read as the reverse complement.
ATATGGTTACTGAACCCGTGTGTCTCATTTGTGGAGCTAATGTGGCTGTAATTACAGAATTTAATCTAAGACGGCACTATGAGACAAAACATCAGGGTAACCTGAAAGACCTGAATGCAATGCAGAAGATACAGAAAGCAGAAGAATTAAATAAGAATCTGACACTTCAGCGGACGCTTTTACCCGTGCACAATCACAAAGTGATTTCAAGTGAAGCTGCTTTTATGGGAGACACAAATGCACCAGTGCAACTTGCCCCACTTTCCCTGTTGCCAAGTAATGTTGAACCAAGTCGTCACTACGGTGTTCCCAAATCGCACTTTGCTGATAAACTGAGCGCACTGAGTTTGCACGGCGCTTTGGTGACTTTGAAGAACAAAAAAAGTCCATCTACATGCGGCTCGAACCTTGTGCATGTTTGGTAGCACATATCTGTGTGAGAAGCTCTTCTCAGTGATAAAGACTAACAAAACAGCACACAGGAGTCGCCTCACTGATGAGCACCTGCAATCCATCCTGAGAATCTCCACAACACAGAACCTCACACCAAACATAAACGAACTTGTTGCCAAAAAAAGATGCCAGGCGTCCAGCTCTAAAATGACATATGAGCAAAGACAACTGAATGATTTGATTTGTTATTGCTGAAAGGAACACATTTTATTTATATTTCCAGGTTTTGTTATGCAGCATGTTCATATTTGAATTTGTATAATTTTGACAGGATATATTTTTATGGGGAGCAAAATCTTTTGGAATATTTAAAATTTAAGTTTATTTTTTATATAAAATTACATAAGAGTAAAGAAATTTGAATGTTTGTTCTTTTAACGTTTGCTTTATTTCTAACTTGTATAATTTAGACAGGATATATTTTTATGGAGAGCAAAATATTATAAATTGTTTAAGGTTTGAGTTGATTTATTCAGGAATAATATTCCTGTCTGTTTTTACCATTCCTACCAAAGATATTTCTGTTGACTAAATAAGAATTCCTTCTATTTAAAATTTAAATAGAACTTGAACAAATACGATTGTTCATAATATCCACGCAGACTTGCACGTAAGAGCGGGAGTTATCCGTTTTAACAAGCAGCGTATTGCACTGATACAAAATAGCTGTGTGTGTATATATGTAGATATGTATGTATATGTATATACATGTTTATATATATGTGTGTGTGTGTATGTGTATATATATATATATGTATTTGTGTGTATATATGTGTGTGTATGTATGTATGTGTGTATGTATATGTATGTGTATATATGTAGATATATATATATGTATGTATATATGTGTGTGCGTGTGTATATATATGTGTATATGTATAGATATGTATATATATATATATGTTTGTGTGTGTGTGTAAATATATATTTATATATATATATATATATATATATATATATATATATATATATATATATATGACAACAACACTCATCACTCACAACAGTAACAAAACAATTACATTGACAATCATGTTACGTTATTTTCAAAATGTTTCCTTTTCTTTTTCATTGCTTCTTTAACACACTACTTCTCCGCTGCGAAGCGCGGGTATTTTGCTAGTGTGTAAATATACGTGTAATGTGTATATATGTGTATATATACATATAATGTGTATATAGTCAACCTTCATTTATCGCTGTTAATCCATTCCAGACTCTGCCGCGATAAATGAATTTTAGGAAGTAGGATTTTTTATTTATAAATCTAATATTTTCGCAGTTAGAGCATAGAAAACCTGTTTACGGCCTTCTAAATACATTTTCTAACATTATTAGAGCCCTTTAGACATGAAATAACAACCTTTAGTCAAATGTTTAAACTGTGCTCCATGACAAGACAGAGATTACAGTTCCGTCTCACAATTAAAAGAATGCAAACATATCTTCCTCTTCAAAGTGTGCATCAGGAGCAGAGAATGTCAGAGAGAGAGAGCGAGAAAAGCAAACAATCAAAAATCAATAGGGCTTTTTGGGCTTTTAAGTATGCGAGGCACAACCAGACAGAGCAGCTACAAGGAAGGCAGCAATGTGAAGGTATTCTTGTAAGCATTTCTTAGAGGAGCGTCCGTATCGTCTAGGCAGACAGCCCCTGTGTAAAGAGCCCCTCTGCTCACACCCACTCCGTCAGGAGCAGAGAATGTCAGAGAGAGAGAGAGGCAGAGACAAGCAAACAACACTCTGTCAGGAGCAGAGAATGTCAGAGAGAGAGAGAGAGGCAAAGACAAGCAAACAATCAAAAATCAATATGTGCTGTTTGGGCTTTCAAGTATGCGAAGCGCCCCACAGGAAGCATATCGTGTATCATTGAGGAGTTTTATTTAATATGTAATACGTGCTCTGATTGGGTAGCTTCTCAGCCATCTTGCAATAGCGTCCCTTGTATGAAATGAACTGAGCAAAGCAACTAAGGAAGCATGTACCATAAATTAAAAGACCCATTGTCCGCAGAAATTCACGAACCAGCAAAAAATCCGTGATGTATATTTAGATATGCTTACATTTAAAATCCGCGATATAGTGAAGCCGCAAAAGTTGAAGCGCGATATAGCGAGGGATCATTGTATACATATATGTGTATATATACATATGTATGTATATATACATGTAATATTTATATATAGGTTTATATATACATGTAATATGTGTGTGTGTGTGTGTGTGTGTGTGTGTGTGTGTATATATTGTCACGCATGCGCGAGTAGGAGGCCTCGGACGGACCTTAAACCTCTTCAAAAGACGTTCGCCGGCAGGGAGTTGCAGGGTACTAACCTTTCTCCTTTGTCTTCCAGGAAAAGAGACACTCTGCCATCATAGCCTTCCCGCAGTCCCCTTCCTCCACCATCTTTCCTGACGTCAGTAGTCTCATCCTCCCTCACGGTTCCTTCCCAGCATTCCTCCACTTCCGTCTCCTCCCCTATAAAATGGCCGCATATATGAACTGTTTGTTTATATTTTGACCTGTTTTCTTTTTGAATTATTGTGGATTGTCTACAATATACAGGGCCGGAAAACCCCAAACCTTTATGCTGTTTGTTGCTACATCTTTTACAGTGGCGTAGTCGGCAGGATTCCAGCCCGAGAGAGATAACTGAAAGGCAGGACCTTAATACAGTGCTGCAGGGAATGAATGCCCAGATCCTGGCCCTGCAGCAGGTGCAAGCCGCCACCACCTGCGAGTTGGAGGACACGAAGGCCAGGTTGGCGGAAGCCCGAAGGATAAGACCCGATCCGCCTCGTCCAACGCCTCCGTCTCTGGTACCCATGACAGAGGCGGATGACATCGAGTCATACCTGGCATCTTGACGGACGGCCACCCGGAACGAGTGGCAGCGGTCCGAGTGGGCGTCCATTCTGGCGCCCTACCTTATTATTACCTTATTATGACCTCCCGGAGGAGGAGGCCGCGAGTTACGACCTCCTAAAGCAGGAGATCCTGTCACGCTACGGCATCACGCCGGGTCAGCAGGCGACTGAGTGGCGGAGCTGGTAGTTTGACCCGGAGAAACCGGCCCGTGCACAGGCCTTCGACTTCTGGGGGAAGATGGGACACTGGTTACGGCCCGAAGGTCCCCAAGCCTGGAAGGTCATGGAACAGGTGGCCTGTGAGGGCCTGGTAAACGCCTTGCCAAGCTCCCTCGCCCAGGAGGTCCGGCGCCATCCATATAAGGACATGCCAGGCCTCCTGGAAGTCCTGGAGCGTCAGCGCGCGGTCTACCAAGCCGGGGGGTCGGAAAGGCACGCTCGTGGGAACCGACAGGGACGGGCGGCCACCCCCGAGCCCTCTCAAAGCGCTGCGGAAGCACCGCAGAGGCCTAAAGAAAAGCCGGCCTCCCCGCGCTGTTACAAGTGCGGCGAAACCGGCCATCTACTGCCGACCTGTCCCCTCAACACCCCATCGGAGCCGATGGACTGCACCTGGGCCACCGCCGAAAGGTACTGTCGCACCCGCTGGCAAGTCCAAACACGGGAGTGGTGTTATTAAACAGGCACTCGGTGGTAGCTTTATTTGACTCCGGCAGCAACATTACTATTGTCGCTCGCCGTTACGTATTACCGCGACAATGGCTTACGCAGCACTTGCAAGTCACTTGTGTGCATGGGGAGACCAAGTCTTACCGTTCTGCCCGCTGTTACATCACATGGAAGGGGCAAGTTTCCAATTTGACGGTCGCGGTGTTGCCTGATCCCCCCTATCCAGTAATTTTGGGACAAGACTGGTTGCACAGGAAAAGCGGTAAGACGAACACCGCTCCCGGGGCCTCACTAGGTCTGGTTATGAGGGGGTGAGGCACCCTTCCTGCGGTTCTACGCCATGCTCTGAGGCAAGCCATAATGGCACAGGCACATCGGGGGAAGTTTCTCAGGCGACGGACTCTGACCCGGAGGCATCCACCGGAGAAGGGACGAGCCAGGGAACACTTCCGCCAACCCGCTCACAAGACCCCCTGAGAAATTTGGACCACCAATTTCGGTCCACGCCTGCCTCCTTTAAAAGGGAGCAGTGGAATGACGATTCCCTGCGGTTTGCCCGGAATGCGATTGTTCTTCCAGGCAGCTCACAAGCTGACGGTTCTATGCCACGCGAGCCCTTCTTTGTGCTGGAGAATAATCTGTTGTATCGGGTGGCAACCCACGAGGGTGAGGTGTGGAAATTGTTGCTAGTGCTGCGTACCTTCCGGTGGGAGGTATGTGAACTAGCTCACGCTCACCTCTAGGCGCCCACCTCGGGGCCGAGAAAACATTGGAGAGAATCAAGCTTCGCTTTTACTGGCCTGGGATCAACGAGGAGGTCCGGCGCTTCTGTCAATCCTGTCCGGAATGTCAGATTCGCCAGATTCCTAGGAGGGACCGCGCTCCTCTCGTCCCAATACCCCTGATAGACATCCCGTTTGACCGAACAGGGGTGGACATAGTAGGACCCCTGGAACCCTCAAACCGTGGCCACAAGTACATATTGGTCATGGTAGATTATGCAACCCGATACCCAGAGGCGGTTCCCCTGCGCTCCACTAACACCAAGAATATCGCACGGGAATTAGTCAACCTATTTTTGAGAGTGGGTATCCCCAAAGAAGTCCTCACGGACCAGGGTACTCCCTTCACCTCAGATACATTCAGGGAGGTTGCCAAATTACTGCGAATAAAGCACCTAAAGATGTCTGTCTACCACCCCCAAACAGACGGGCTGGTAGAACATTTTAACCAGACGCTTAAACAGATGCTCCGCAAGGTAGTCGGCGCCGATGGCAGGAATTGGGACCAACTCCTACCGCTCGTGCTTTTTGCCTACCGGGAGGTGCCCCAGGCCTGTACGGGCTTCTCCCCTTTAGAATTATTGTACGGGCGACAACCCCGGGGACTTTTAGACATACTAAAAGAGGGCTGGGAGGCTGAGGCCCTTCCCTCCTCCAATATATTGGAGTATGTGGTGCAACTGCGCGACAGGCTCGCTAAAATCAGGCCACTTCTAAAGGACCACGTGACTCGTGCGCAGGCCCGGTGTTACAACCGCAACTCCGTCCTCCGGGAGTTCCGCCCGGGGGATCGAGTGATGGTGCTCGTTCCTACCTCCCACTCCAAGTTGCTAGCTCACTGGCAGGGGCCATACGAGGTTAAGGAAAGAAAGGGGCTCGTCGACTATTTAGTTAAGCAACCTAATCGTCGACCGAGCGAGAGGATCTACCATGTCAATTTGTTGAAACCTTGGAAGGACAGGGAGGAGTCTCCCGACACTCGTAGATCCCTCTCCCTATTCGCTAGCACGTCTGCCCTTAACCTCGGTGACGAGCTGACACCCTTACAGCGGCGAGAGATAACCCAGGCTATCCACGCCATCCCCGAAGTAGTGAGCGAGTCACCGGGCCGGACCTCGCTGATTGCTCATGATATAGTCACAGACCCCGGAGTAATCGTCCAGGAGAGGCCCTATAGACTCCCGGAGGCAAAACGCGCCGAAGTGGAACTGGAGGTGCAATGAATGTTTGATATGGACATTATCGAGGAAAGCCATAGCCCTTGGTCCAGCCCAGTCGTCCTTGTTTCCAAGCCGGATGGCTCCTGGAGGTTCTGCAATGACTTTAGACGTCTAAACCAGGTATCCAAGTTCGACGCCTACCCGATGCCCCGCATTGATGACCTACTCGAGCGGCTGGGTGCGGCTCGATACTTGACTACTCTTGATATGACGAAAGGGTATTGGCAAATTACCTTAACGGCATCTGCAAAAGAAAAAACAGCCTTTAGCACCCCTAGTGGACATTGGCAATACAAGGTCCTCCCATTTGGGCTGCACGGGGCCCCAGCGACCTTTAAACGTCTGGTGGATAGAGTGCTCAAGCCCCACCAGTCCTATAGTGCCGCCTACCTGGATGACGTCGTCATCTATTCCAGCACCTGGGAGGAGCATCTATTGCAGGTCTCTGCTGTCCTTGCGACACTGGCTAAGGCCGGCCTCCGCAGTAACCCCCGTAAGTGTTTTTTTGGCTTAAAGGAGGCCAAGTATTTAGGCTACCTTGTGGGACGAGGACAGGTGAGACCCCAATGTTCCAAAGTCAGTGACATCCTGGAATGGCCCCGTCCGAATACCAAGAGACAGGTGCAGGCTTTCTTGGGGCTAGCGGGGTACTACCGCCGGTTCGTACCCCGTTTCTCCGTATGGGCAGCACCCTTGACTAATTTAACAAAGAAGGGCACTCCCTGCATGTGGTATTGGAAAGACAAGGCGGAACACGCATTCAATGACCTGAAAAAGGCCATAACGTCGGCACCTGTATTAAGGACCCCTGATTTTGGGCTGCCTTTTATTCTCAGACCGACGCTTCGGACACAGGCCTGGGCGCTGTGTTGAGCCAAAGTGTCGATGGTGTCAAACACCCCGTGATGTACCTAAGCCGGAAACTGCTGGACCGAGTGGCCAGGTACGCGGCAGTGGAGAGGGAAGCCCTGGCCATTAAGTGGGCCGTGACTTATCTCCAGTACTACCTGTTGGGTCACGAATTCACTCTGGTGACTGATCACGCTGCGCTTCAGTGGATGTCCCTCCACAAAGAGTCGAATCCGTGGGTCACCAGGTGGTTTCTGGACTTACAGCCCTATAAGTTCACAGTCACTTATTGCCGCCGCGGCCTTCAGGCCAATGCTGATGCCCTCTCTCGCATCCACGACCTCTCGGTTAGGTCGGCCTGACCTGACAGTCTTGGGCTGAGGGGGGGGCGTGTCACGCATGCGCGAGTAGGATGCCGCGGACGGACCTTAAACCGCTTCGAAAGACGTTCGCCGGCAGGGAGTGGCGGAGTACTAACCTTTCTCCTTTATCTTCCAGGAAAACAGACGCTCCGCCATCATAGCCTTCCCGCAGTACGTCCACTTCCGCCCTTCCTCCGCCATCTTTCGTGACGTCAGCAGTCCCATCCTCCCCCTCCCTCACGGTTCCTTCCCAGCATTTCTCCACTTCCGGCTCCTCCCCTATAAAATGGTCACCGACACCTCTGAAGGACGTTGCGCATATGAACTGTTTTGTTTATATTTGGACCTGCTTTCTTTTTGAATTATTGTGGATTGTCTACAATATACGGGGCCGGAAAACCCCAAACCTTTATGCTGTTTGTTGCTACATCTTTTACTATATATATATATATATATATATATATATATATATATATATATATATATATATATATATATGTGTGTGTAACAATGTATATGTATATATATGTGTATATGTGTATATGTTGTCACACAAGTGCACATGGGAGGCAGCTAAAGGGCTTAAATGAAGGCAGTTCGGAGGTATGCCCGGATGTGGCAGAGTGCACTGACTCTTTTTTCTCACTTCCCTGTAGACCATTCCTGGAAGACTCCACCTGGCTCTCTTGACATCACTTCCGGGACCGAACAATGGAAACAGACCTTACCAGCTCCGGCCCCCCTGATGTCACGTCCGGGCATGATCCAATGAGCGATGAACACATGCCCGATCCTTAGGACCTCACTTCCTGTCTTCCCCTTTGAAAGCCTCCCCTTTTCCCTCAGTCTTGTCTTGGACTCGTTGTATGCACTTCAGTGCTGTATCTTTATAAAAAGAATGACTTTGCAGCTGGGTTGCGAGATTATACGAGTGGCTGCCCCAAACCTTTTACTGAGTATGTCTCAACTTTTTGACAATGTGTGTGTGTGTATATATATATATATATATATATATATATATATATATATATATATATATATATATATATATATATATATACTAGCCAAATACCCGTGCTTCGCAGCGGAGAAGTAGTGTGTTAAAGAAGTTATGAAAAAGAAAATGAAGCATTTTAAAAATAACGTAAGATGATTGTTAATGTAATTGTTTGTCACTGATATGAGTGTTGCTGTCATATATATAGACACAGACACACACACACACACACATATATATATATATATATATATACATATATATGCATATATATACATATATATATATATATATATATACACATATATACATATACATATATAGCAAAATACCAGCTTTGCAGTAAGTAGTGTGTTAAAGAAGTAATGAAAAGAAAAGGAAACATTTTAATAATAACGTAACATGATTGACAATGTAATTGTTTTGTCATTGTCATGAGTGTTGCTGGCATATACATATATATACAGACACACATTTACATACACATCTATCTATCTATCTATATATATATATATATCTATATCTATCTATATATGTATATCTATATATCTATATCTATCTATATATGTATATCTATCTATCTATATCTATATATATATATCTCTATATATAGCAGCTGTTGCTGGGGGTGCCAGAATCCATTGAGGAAGAAAAATGAAAAACATTATTTGTACAAAATCTTACATTTATCTATCCATTCCTAAATAATTAAATGGGCAGGCTATTTCGTATCAGTGCAATACGCTGCTTGTTAAAACGGATGACTCCTAATCTTACATGCACTTAGTGCTGCGTGGGTATTATGAACTATCGTATTTGTTCAAGTTCTATTTAAATTTTAAATATAAGTAATTTTTATTTGGTCAACAGAAATATGTTTAGTAGGAATGAAAGTTAAATTTAATCATCATTGCATAATTTTTTCTTCACCATAGAAATTTAAAGACTAAATCCAACTGCATGATGGGCTCATCAGGCAGTACACACTCACTGCACCCACTCTCACGAATCAAACCTCAGACGTCAGCGCTAAAGGCGAAGCCTCTCATGTTGCGCTAGGGTGTGTGGTTCATTTATTTGACAGTATGTAGATCGGGGTGTGTACATATTTATATATTACTTTTGAGAATGCAACATATAGTTTTGTCCAGGAGGAAAGCAATGTTGCCTCAAATCAATGGCAACCTTTTGTAGGGTGTGTCCCTGAATCTTATTAATTGTCATCGCGAAGCAGAGCCTTACTGGAAATTTGAGGCATTTCAATTGAAATGGGAGATCAGGGGGTATAACGGTGATGCCAGAAATACATTCAGAGTGTGGCGCTCTGCCATTTTTTTGCGTAGTTGCCTTCACACAGCCTCTCCACTGCTTTATAAACGAACGCCATATAAAGCCATCACCTTGTCAATTGTGTAATGCGTTTTTTGAACAGGTTTGATGCATGGAAGTGATCATTCGTACTGCGTTCAGTAAGTTCACGTGAGCTGCTCTCTTGTGTGATGTTGCGATGTCCACGGCTTAATTTAATGTTAAGTAAGACACTGCACTTAAAAGTTTCTGGCTGCACTCCGGTTGTAATATGACGAAGCTGCGCGAGGTCACTTTTGAGAATGCAAGTATAGTTGTCCAGGAGAAAAGCAGTCTTGCCTGAAATCAATGGCATCGTTTTGTAGGGTCTGTCCCTGAGACTTATTACTTGTCATCGCGCAGCAGAGCCTTACTGGAAATTGGAGGCATCTGAATTGAAATGGGAGATCAGAGGGTATAAAGGGGATGTGAGGAATACATTGAGTGTGGAGAAACTCTAGAGACAGGGTGTGTATTAACTTGTGGATTTTTCTGTGAGTATTTGGTGGCAGTGTGACGAAGTTGCTTCGGAAGACACCGTTAGCCGTGGAGCTCAGCTCAGACCAAAATGAGGTGAATGGGAGGTGAGATGATGACGTGACTCCCCCACCCACCTTAACTGTCAATCCCCCACAAACACAGTCTCTCGGAATTTGCATAAGCACAGCCCTTCACCTGCAATTTTAACTTAGTTACAAAGTGATCAAAACTCTTGTTTATATCCTGCGTCCTCTCATTAAACTTGTATCCCGCATTACCCGTGGGCATGACAAACACCAGCGGCAGCCTGTCTATGAACTTAATTTAAACTTTAAGTTTACACCGTGCTTTGTTTCGGAAGTAGCAGCACTCATGAATATGGTTGTAAATGTCAGTCGCTCTCTTCTTATTGTTTCGCTGCCTTCTCAATTATATAATGCATGTTTTCTTCAGCGCTTTTTGGAGCTCTTCCTGGTTTTCTACGTACTGCGTTGATAGTCAGTTCACATGATTACGTGGGAGGCATGATGATGTCACACAAAACTCCACCCCCCAGGGCCATCCAGCTTACCTCCATTACAGTATATGGAGAAAAATAGCTTCCAGTTATGACCATTACGCATAGAATTTCGAAATGAAACCTGCCCAACTTTTGTAAGTAAGCTGTAAGGAATGAGTCTGACAAATTTCAGCCTTCTACCTACATGGGAACTTGGAGAATTAGTGATCAGTCAGTCAGCCAGTCAGTGAGGGCTTTGTCTTTTATTAGTGTGTATATATATGTGTATATATATATATATATATATATATATATATATATATATATATATATATGTATATATATATATATATATATATATATATATATATATATATATATATATATATATATATATATATATATACTGTATATATATGTGTGTGTGTGTGTGTATATATATATATATGTGTGTGTATATATATATATGTATATATATATATATATATATATATATATATATATATATATACGTGTGTGTGTGTGTGTGTGTGTGTGTGTGTGTGTGTATATATATAATATGTTGTTGAAACCAGCTGGGGGCCAGACCCAGCCGGGACTCCTTGATGGACCGGGAGGTGGCATGTACGTCCTCCGGGCCACGAGGGGGCAACCACTCTGGATCAGAGGATGACCACTGCAGAAGAGCAAGGAGGCTCAAGCCCATTTGGGCCCGTGGCCACCGCTAGGGGGCGCTCCGAGTCTGAGAGGGCCTGGGAATTGTCTACTTCAGCCACACCCGGAAAGATGCAAGAGGATCCCTCCAGAGACGCTATAGTCGGGAGTGGGAGCAGGACAAGGATCCAGTGGAGAGAGGAAAGGCGGCCCACGAACATTCAGAGAGAGACCCGGATTGAGGGTGATTAGTGCTGGGAGCACTGTGTGCTGTGCGGGACTGTGCAAATTGATTGTAAATAAACGTGCAGTTTATAAAGATGTAGTCTCAGTCTCATGGTGTCCGGGCATGTCTCACAATGTATATATATGTATATGTATCTGTGTGTATATACTGTATACATAAAATATGTATATACTGTGTGTATGTATATATGTATATATATATATATGTGTGTGTGTGTGTATATATATACAGTATATATATATATATATATATATATGTACAGTGGGGAAAAAAGTATTTAGTCAGCCACCAATTGTGCAAGTTCTCCCACTTAAAATGATGAGAGAGGCCGGTAATTTTCATCATGGGTATACCTCAACTATGAAAGACAAAATGAGAAAAAAAGTCCAGAAAATCACATTGTCTGATTTTTAAATAATTTTAAATAATCAGACCTGTAACTTCTTCTGTAAGAGGTTCCTCTGTCCTCCACTCGTTACCTGTATTAATGGAAAATAATTTTAAATAATCAGACCTGTAACTTCTTCTGTAAGAGGCTCCTCTGTCCTCCACTCGTTACCTGTATTAATGGTACCTGTTTGAACTCGTTATCAATATAAAAGACAACTGTCCACAACCTCAAACAGTCACACTCCAAACTCCACTATGGCCAAGACCAAAGAGCTGTCAAAGGACACCAGAAACAAAACTGTAGACCTGCACCAGGCTGGGACGACTGAATCTGCAGTAGGTAAGCAGCTTGGTGTGAAGAAATCAACTGTGGGAGCAATTATTACAAAATGGAAGACATAACAAGACCACTGATAATCTCCCTCAATCTGGGGCTCCACGCAAGATCTCACCCCGTGGGGTTAAAATGATCACAAGAATGGTGAGCAAAAATCCCAATACCGCACGGGGGGACCTAGTGAATGACCTGCAGAGAGCTGGGACCAAAGTAACAAAGGCTATAATCAGTAACACACTATGCCGCCAGGGACTCAAATCATGCAGTGCCAGATGTGTCCCCCTGCTAAAGCCAGTACATGTGCAGGCCCGTCTGAAGTTTGCTAGAGAGCATTTTAATGATCCAGAATTGGGGGAATGTCATATGGTCAGATGAAACCAAAATAGAACTTTTTGGTAAAAACTCTACTTGTCGTGTTTGGAAGAGAAAGAATGCTGAGTTGCATCCAAAGAAAACTGTACCTACTGTAAAGCATGGGGTTGGAAACATCATGCTTTGGGGCTGTTTTTCTGCAAAGGGACCAGGACGACTGATCCGTGCAAAGGAAAGAATAAATGGGGCCATGTATTGTCAGATTTTGAGTGAAAACCTCCTTTCATCAGCAAGGGCATTGAAGATGTAACATGGCTGGCTCTTTCAGCATGACAATGATCCCATACACAGTGCCTGGGTAACGAAGGAGTGGCTTCTTAAGAAGCATTTCAAGGTCCTGGAGTGGCCTAGTCAATCTCTAGATCTCAACCCCATAGAAAATCTTTGGAGGGAGTTGAAAGTCCGTGTTGCCCAGCGACAGCCCCAAAACATCACTGCTCTAGAGGAGGTCTGCATGGAGGAATGTGCCAAAATACCAGCAACAGTGTGTGAAAGCCTTGTGAAGACTTACAGAAAACGTTTGACCTCTGTCATTGCCAACAAAGGGTATATAAAAGTATTGAGATGAACTTTTATTATTGACCAAATACTTTTTTCCCACCATACTTTGCAAATAAATACTTCAAAACTCAGACAATGTGATTTTCTGGATTTTTTTTTTCTCATTTTGTCTCTCATAGTTGAGGTATACCTATGATGAAAATTACAGGCCTCTCTCATCTTTTTAAGTGGGAGAACTTGCACAATTGGTGGCTGACTAAATACTTTTTTGCCCCACTGTATATGTGTATATATGTATATGTGTATATATACATATAGTGTGTGTATATATATGTGTGTGTGTATGTATGTACTATATATACACACATATATGTATATATACACAGATACAAATATATATATATATTTGTATTTGTGTATATATACATATATGTAGGTATATACATGTATACATATAATATGTATTTATACAGTATGTACAGTGCATCCGGAAAGTTTTCACAGCGCATCACTTTTTCCACTTTTGTTATGTTACAGCCTTATTCCAAAATGGATTAAATTCATTTTTTTCCTCAGAATTCTACACACAACACCCCATAATGACAACATGAAAAAAGTTTACTTGAGGTTTTTGCAAATTTATTAAAAATAAAAAAAAATGAGAAATCCCATGTACAAAAGTATTCACAGCCGTTGCTCAATACTTTGTCGATGCACCTTTGGAAGCAATTACAGCCTCAAGTCTTTTTGAATATGATGCCAAAACCGTGGCACACATATCCTTGGCCAGTTTCGCCCATTCCTCTTTGCAGCACCTCTCAAGCTCCATTAGGTTGGATGGGAAGCGTGCAAGGCCATTTTAAGATTTCTCCAGAGATGTTCAATCGGATTCAAGTCTGGGCTCTGGCTGGGCCACTCAAGGACATTCACAGAGTTGTCCTGAAGCCACTCCTTTGATACCTTGGCTGGGTGCTTAGGGTCATTTTCCTGCTGAAAGATGAACCGTCGCCCCAGTCTGAGGTCAAGAGCACTCTGAAGCAGGTTTTCATCCAGGTTGTCTCTGTACATTGCTGCAGTCATCTTTCCCTTTAACCTGAGTAGTCTCCCAGTTCCTGCTGCTGAAAAACATCCCCACAGCACGATGCTGCCACCACCATACTTCACTGTAGGGATGGTATTGGCCTGGTGATGAGCGGTGCCTGGTTTCCTCCAAACGTGATGCCCGGCATTCACACCAAAGAGTTCAATCTTTGTCTCAGACCAGAGAATTTTGTTTCTCATGGTCTGAGAGTCCTTCAGGTGCCTTTTGGCAAACTCCAGGCAGGCTGCCATGTGCCTTTTAATAAGTAGTGGCTTCCGTCTGGCCACTCTGCCATACAGGCCTGATTGGTGGATTGCTGCAGAGATGGTTGTCCTTCTGGAAGGTTCTCCTCTATCTACACAGGAGCTCTAGAGCTCTGGCAAAGTGATCATCGGGTTTTGGTCACCTCCCTGACTAAGGCCCTTCTACCCAACCGATCACTCAGTTTAGATGGCTGGTCAGCTCTAGGAAGAGTACTGGTGGTTTTGAACTTCTTCCACTTATGGATGATGGAGGCCACTGTGCTCATTGGGACCTTCAAAGCAGCATGTTTTATGTAACCTTCCCCAGATTTATGCCTCGAGACAATCCTGCCTCGGAGGTCTACAGACAATTCCTTAGACTTCATGCTTGGTTTGTGCTCTGACATGAACTGTCAACTGTGGGACCTTATATAGACAGGTGTGTGCCTTTCCGAACCATGTCCAATCAACTGAATTTATCACAGGTGGACTCCAGTTAAGCTGCAGAAACATCTCAAGGATGATCAGGGGAAACAGGATGCACCTGAGCTCAATTTTGAGCTTCATGGCAAAGGCTGTGAATACTTATGTACATGTGATTTCTCAGTTTTTTTATTTTTAATAAATTTGCAAAAACCTCAAGTAAACTTTTTTCATGTTGTCATTATGGGGTGTTGTGTGTAGAATTCGGAGGGAAAAAATTAATTTCATCCATTTTGGAATAAGGCTGTAACATAACAAAATGTGGAAAAAGTAATGCGCTGTGAATACTTTCCAGATGCACTGTATCTTCTTCATTCAGCTGCTCCCGTTAGGGCTCGCCACAGAGGATCATCTTCTTCCATATCTTTCTGTCCTCTGCATCTTGTTCTGTTACACCCATCACCTGCATGTCTTCTCTCTCAACATCCATAAACCTTCTCTTGGGCCTTTCTCTTTTTCTCTTCCCTGGCAGCTCTATCCTTAGCTTCCTTCTCCCAATATACTCAGCATCTCTCCTCTGCACATGTCCAAACCAATGGAATCTCGCCTCTCTGACTTTGTCTCCCAACCATCCAACTTGAGCCGACCGTCTTATGTGCTCATTTCTAATCCTGTCCATCCTTGTCACACCCAATGCATATCTTAGCATCTTTAACTCTGCTACCTCCAGCTCTGTCTCCTGCTTTCTGGTCAGTGCCACCGTCTCCAACCCATATAACATAGCTGGTCTCACTTCCTCTTCTGTAGACCTTCCCTTTCACTCTTGCTGATATCCGTCTGTCACAAATCACTCCTGACACTGCCTGCACTCTCTTTTTCACCTCTCTTCCACAATCCCCATTACTCTGTACTGTTGATCCCAAATATTTAAACTTCGCCAACTCTACTCCCTGCATCCTCACCATTCCACTGACCTCCCTCTCATTTACACACATTTATTCTGTCTTGTTCCTACTGACCCTCATTCCTCTCCTCTCTAGAGCATATCTCCATCTCTCCAGGGTCTCCTCAACCTGCTCCCAATTAGCGCTGTAGGTCATAATGTCATCAGCAAACATCATAGTCCACGGGGACTCCTGTCTATTCTCGTCTGTCAACCTGTCCATCACCATTGCAAATAAGAAAGGGCACAGGGCCAATTACTGATGTAATCCCACCTCCACCCTGAATGCATTTGTCACTCCTACCACAGACTTTACCACAGTCACACTTCCCTCATACATATCCTGTACAACTCTTAGATACTTCTGTGCCACTCCCGACTTCCTCATACAATACCACAACTCCTCTCGAGGCACCCTATCATATTCTTTCTCCAGATCCAGAAAGATGTAATGCAACTCCTTCTGGCCTTCTCTAAACTTCTCCATCAACATCCTCAGAGTAAACATTGCATCTGTGGTGCTCTTTCTTGGCATGAAACCATACTGCTGCTCAGTAATTATCACCTCACTTCTTAACCTAGCTTCCACTACTCTTTCCCATAACTTCATGCTGTGGCTCATTAATTTTATCCCCCTGTCATTACTACACATCCCCCTTATTCTTAAATATCGGCACTAGTGCACATCTTCTCCACTCCTCAGGCATCCTCTCACTTTCCAAGATTCCATTAAACAATCTGGTTAAAAACTCCATTGCCATCTCTCCTAAACATCTCCATGCTTCCACAGGTATGTCACCTGGACCAACGGCCTTTCCATTTTTCATCCTCTCCATATCTGTCCTTACTTCCTCCTTACTAATCCATTGCACTTCCTGTCTCACTATCCCCATACAGTATCATCCAACCTCTTATCACTCTTGTTCTCTTCATTCATAAACCTCTCAAAGTACTCTTTCCATCTGCTCAACACACTCTCCTCGCTTCTGACTAAGTTTCCATCTTTATCCTTTATTACTCTAACCTGCTGTACATCTTCCCCAGCTCAGTCCCTCTGTCTAGCCAATCGGTACAGGTGCTTTACTCCCTCCTTAGTATCCAACCTCTCATACAACTCATCATACACCTTTTCTTTAGCCTTCGCCACCTCTCTCTTCACCTTGTGCCTTATCTCCTTGTACTCTTGTCTACTTTCTGCATCTCTCTGACTATCCCACTTCTTCTTTGCCGTCCTCTTCCATTGTATACTGTTCTCTACTTTCCTATTCCACCATCAGGTTTCCTTTTCCTCTTTCCTCTGTCCTGATGTCATGCCAAGCACCCTTCTTGCTGTCACCCTTACTACATCTGCTGTAGTTTCCCAACTGTCTGGTAATTCTTCACTACCACCCAGTGCCTGTCTCACCTTCTCCCTAAACGCAACCTTGCAATCTTCCTTTTTCAAATTCTACTATTTGATCCTTGACTTTGCCCTCACTCTCTTCCTCTTCTTCATCTCCAAGTCATCCTACAGACCACCATCCTATGCTGCTTAACTACACTTTCCCCTGCCACCACTTTGCAGTCTTCAATCTCCTTCAGATTGACTCTTCTGCATAGGATGTAATCTACCTGTGTGCATCTTCCTCCACTCTTGTACGTCACCCTATGTTCCTCCCTCTACTTAAAATACGTATTCACCACAGCCATGTCCATCCTTTTGGCAAAATCCACTATCATCTGACCTTCATTCCTCTCCTTGACACCATATCTACCCATCACCTCCTCGTCTCCTCTGTTCCCTTCACCAACATGTCCATTGAAATCCGTTCCAATCACCACTTGGGTAAACTGTTCATCACTTCATCCAACTCACTCCAAAAATCTTCTTTCTCGTCCATCGCACACCCAACTTGCGGGGCATATGCACTAACAACATTCATCATCACACCTCCAATTTCCAGCTTCATAATTATTACTCTGTCTGACACTGTTTTCACTTCCAAAACACTCTTGACATACTGTTCCTTCAAAATAACCCCTACCCCATTTCTCCTCCCATCCACACTATGGTATAATAATTTGAATCCACCTCTGATCCACCTGGCCTTACTCCCCTTCCATTTAGTCTCTTGCACGCACAATATATCAACCTTCCTTCTCTCCATCAGATCGGCTAACTCTCTCCCCTTACCAGTCATACTGCCAATATTCAAAGTTCCTACTCTCAGTTCCACTCTCTTTACCTTCCTCCTCTCCTCCTGGCTCCGGACACGTCTCCCCCCTCCTCTTCTCCTTCTTCTTCGGGCAACAGTAGCCCAATTTTCACCAGCACCCTGACTAACAGTATTGGTGGTGGTCGTTGTTAACCCGGGGTTCGACCGATCCAGTATGTAAATTTGTATTGTTGTCCACATATTGATTTGACAAAATTTTTCGCTGAATGCCCATCCTGGCGATTTATCCGGGCTTTGGACCGGCACTAAGAAACACACTGGTTTGTGCATCCCTTGTGGCTGGGTTATATTTACAGTATGTATGTATGTACAGTGGTGTGAAAAACTATTTGCCCCCTTCCTGATTTCTTATTCTTTTGCATGTTTGTCACACAAAATGTTTCTGATCATCAAACACATTTAACCATTAGTCAAATATAACACAAGTAAACACAAAATGCAGTTTTAAATGATGGTTTTATTATTTAGGAGAAAAAATCCAAACCTACATGGCCCTGTGTGAAAAGTAATTGCCCCTTGTTAAAAATAACCTAACTGTCGTGTATCACACCTGAGTTCAATTTCCGTAGCCACCCCCGGGCCTGATTACTGCCACACCTGTTTCAATCAAGAAATCACTTAAATAGGAGCTGCCTGACACAGAGAAGAAGATCAAAAGCACCTCAAAAGCTAGACATCATGCCAAGATCCAAAGAAATTCAAGAGCAAATGAGAACAGAAGTAATTGAGATCTATCAGTCTGGTAAAGATTATAAAGCCATTTCTAAAGCTTTGGGACTCCAGCGAACCACAGTGAGAGCCATTATCCACAAATGGCAAAAACATGGAACAGTGGTGAACCTTCCCAGGAGTGGCTGGTCACCACAAGTACCCCAAGAGCGCAGAGACGACTCATCCGAGAGGTCACAAAAGACCCTAGGACAACGTCTAAAGAACTGCAGGCCTCACTTGCCTCAATTAAGGTCAGTGTTCACGACTCCACCATAAGAAAGAGACTGGGCATAAACGGCCTGCATGGCAGATTTCCAAGATGCAAACCACTGTTAAGCAAAAAGGACATTATGGCTCGTCTCAATTTTGCTAAGAAACATCTCAATGATTGCCAAGATTTTTGGGAAAATACCACCTCTGAATGGCTGAAGAAGAACAAAATGAAGACTTTGGAGTGGCCTAGTCAAAGTCCTGACCTGAATCCAATTGAGATGCTATGGCATGACCTTAAAAAGGCGGTTCATGCTAGAAAACCCTCAAATAAAGCTGAATTACAACAATTCTGCAAAGATGAGTGGGCCAAAATTCCTCCAGAGCGCTGTAAAAGACTCATTGCAAGTTATCGCAAACGCTTGATTGCAGTTATTGCTGCTAAGGGTGGCCCAACCAGTTATTAGGTTCAGGGGGCAATTACTTTTTCACACAGGGCCATGTAGGTTTGGATTTTTTTCTCCCTAAATAATAAAAACCATCATTTAAAAACTGCATTTTGTGTTTACTTGTGTTATATTTGACTAATGGTTAAATGTGTTTGATGATCAGAAACATTTTGTGTGACAAACATGCAAAAGAATAAGAAATCAGGAAGGGGGCAAATAGTTTTTCACACCACTGTATATATATGTATGTATGTATACTAGACATTGTCAGAGGTGGCAACCCGGCCGGGACACCCAGGAGGACCAGGGGAGGGCTTGCGCCTTCCCCAGACCATCTCGGGACGACCGCCCTGGTTCCTTTGGGGGTCACGGGTACAGAGCTTTAAAGCTCCACCCTGTAGGGGCCCGTGGTCACCGCCAATGGGTGCCCCCATGCCTTTGGAGCCCTGGTGTGGCGGAAGTGCTGGGGGGAAGAGGAGTAGGGACATCCAAAGTGCTTCCGGGGATACAGCCGGCACTTCTGCCACACGGGGGCGTGTTGGTGGGAGATTGCTGGGAAGCACCTGGAGCACATCCAGGTGTGAATAAAAGGGGGCAAGAGTCGGGAGTGGAGTGGACTGAGCTTGCTGGAGGAGGCAAGGAGGCAGCGTGTAGAAAGGCATTGTGTGGCCAGGACTTTGGGGGTTTTGTGGTGCACTTGACTTTTGTATATATATTGTAAATGTGTTTGTGGGTGACATGAACGTGTCTACCTGTCTGTGTCTGGGCCAGCTTCCACAAAATTAAGCCTGTTACAATAACGGGCACTAGAACAGTAGTGCATAAACATTAATAGGAACAGTCCATAATATGCCGTTAATTTTCTGTCACAACAGTGGGCATTCAGCAGAGTCTCACCAGCAACTGATGTAATGTGTGGCGTGCAGCTGATAATCGTGCCTGTGGCGTCTTCCCAGCAAGTAATTTAATGTGTGGCACGCAGCAGCTGATGTAGCCTGTATGTGTCTCCTCAGCAAGTAGTGTTCAGCTCCCCAGCAAGTATTTGAATCCGTGCTGGCATGCAGCTGATTACTGTATGACTTGTCTCCCCAGCAACGGATTTTATGTGCTCGGCCGCGACTACCCAATCGGCACTCTCCCCAGCAATAATGTCCTTTATTTGCTTATCATGCGAGGCCGCGGCTAGGCCATTCACTGTGTGCCCAGCTTCCAGTGTGTGTATGTCCACTGTGCTGTGCTCACCACCTGGAGTACTGGGTATAGTTTTGGTCCCCAGGCTACAGTAAAGGACTTGAAGTTTAGAGAAGAGTGGCTATGCTGATAATACAAAAGCAACAGAGGATGAATTATAAGGAAAAATTAAAAGAGCTGAGCCTTTACAGTTTAATCAAAAGAAGATTAAGAGGTGACATGACTGAAGTATTTCAAATTATGAAGGGAAGTACTAGTGTGGATCTAGACTGTTATTTTCGTGGAGACACACTTGGAAATTTGTTAAGGGTAAATTTCACACAAACATTAAGTTTTTGTTGACACAGAGAACCATAGACACATCTAATAAGATACTAAGTAGTGTGGTTGAGAGTAGAACTTTAGGGACTTTAAAAACTTATCTTGATGTTATTTTGGAAGAATTAAGTAGATAGGATTGGTGAGCTTTGTTGGGCAGAATGGCCTGTTCTTGTCTAGATTATTCTAAAATTCAGATTATGTGTTTGTGTGGACATCAATGGTGAGTAATACAAAATGAATAACATGTAACATAAACTAAAAGTTAATTGCTGGAAAACTAAAGAATGAAAAGCTGAAATTTTGCGAAAATGTAAAACTAAATGAAAACTAAATTAAAAAAAATCTTAAAAATACAAACAACACTGCTGAAACTAATTACATTGCGGAGGACCCTAGTATGTAAGATTGTCCTATGATGACAGTGATTCAGTTGAAACTTAACCCCCTGTCTTTTCCCAGTTCCAAGGAGAAACTGTACCTATGGCAACAATAACACACACCCTCACTTCAAAACATTGAAAACCGTCGTGGTCTATCTCTGCCAAACAGAAAGAACAGACTTAATGCTGCAAACATTATGAAACAGGTTCCAGGCCCCTCCAGATACATCACACACACATAAACAATAGAGTGTCACTTTCAGATTCCCAGAATCACTTTTGGTTTCACTGACCATTTCAGTTTCACTGCCAGACAGATTTACTTCGTCATCACTACTGATGACAGGTGTTTCTTACGAGATGCCATTATGAGGCAAGGAGAAGATGTGTCTGCATCATTGCCTGGGTAACTCTCGGGCCTGACGCTTACAAAAGACACACCTATACCATTGCCAACGTAACACTCAGCACTAATGCTGTTGGCGCTTGTACTGCCCGAGTAAACCTCGAGCCTTACCCAAGACGCATCTATACTGCTGCCCGAGTGACACTTGGATCTGATGCTTTTAGGACTGTTTTCACAGGCCAGTTGATGGTTGGATCTAACACTAACGAGGTTAATGGTATATGCTCAGGAAATCCACAAAATGGCATAAAAATTTGGACAGCTATTAGGCAAAATCCAGTAATGCTTAAAATTTTCAAATCTATACAGGAAAAACCCTAAGAAGTGTACCTGAAAGGAACAAAGCTATGACAATGTCAGTATGTCAGTGTTTTACATCCTCTTTCTGATATACTAGCTTGGAGTACTTTCAGCCAACTAATTCAACAGATATGTGTCAAAAACACTACCAGGGTTCCTTTATACAAAACTGCAGTGCGTTTATTTATTTTTTATTTTTTTATTTTCTAATGCCTCACTGTGACTATAACTGCAAATTCAAAACTTTTCGTTTCTTACAGCCTTTCTCGTGTAAAGGTGCTGGTCATAAAATTAGAATATCATGACAAAGTTGATTTATTTCAGTAATTCCATTCAAAAAGTGAAACTTGTATATTAGATTCATTCATTACACGCAGACTGATGTATTTCGAATGTTTATTTCTTTTAATTTTGATGATTATAATTGACAACTAATGAAAGTCCCAAATTCAGTATCTTGGAAAATTAGAATATTGTGAAAAGGTTCAATATTGAAGACACCTGGTGCCACACTCTAATCAGCTAATTAACTCAAAACACCTGCAAAAGCCTTTAAATGGTCTCTCAGTCTAGTTCTGTAGGCAACACAATCATGGGGAAGACTGCTGACTTGACAGTTGTCCAAAAGACGACCATTGACACCTTGCACAAGGAGGGCAAGACACAAAAGGTCATTGATAAAGAGGCTGGCTGTTCACAGAGTTCTGTGTCCAAGGACATTAATAGAGAGGCGAAGGGAAGGACAAGATGTGGTAGAAAAAAGTGTGCAAGCAATAGGGATAACCACACCCTGGAGAGGATTGTGAAACAAAACCCATTCAAAACTGTGGGGGAGATTCACAAAGAGTGGACTGCAGCTGGAGTCAGTGCTTCAAGAACCACCACGCACAGACTTATGCAAGACATGGGTTTCAGCTGTCACATTCCTTGTGTCAAGCCACTCTTGAACAAGAGACAGCGTCAGAAGCATCTCGCCTGGGCTAAAGACAAAAAGGACTGGACTGCTGCTGAGTGGTCCAAAGTTATGTTCTCTGTTGAATGTAAATTTTGCATTACCATTAGCACTTCATCCTTCCTGCTGCTGACAAACTTTATGGAGATGCAGATTTCATTTTCCAACAGGACCTGGCACCTGCACACAGTGCCAAAGCTACCAGTACCTGGTTTAAGGACCATGGTATCCCTGTTCCTGATTGGCCAGCAAACTCGCCTGACCTTAACCCCATAGAAAATCTATGGGGTATTGTGAAGAGGAAGATGCAATACGCCAGACCCAACAATTCCGAAGAGCTGAAGGCCACTATCAGAGCAACATGGGCTCTCATAACACCTGAGCAGTGCCACAGACTGATCGACTCTATGCCACGCCGCATTGCTGCAGTAATCCAGGCCAAAGGAGCCCCAACTAAATATTGAGTGCTGTACATGCTCATACCTTTCATTTGGCCAACATTTCTAAAAGTCCTTTTTTTGCATTGGTCTTAATTGATATTCTAATTTTCCGAGATACTGAATTTGGAACTTATATTAGTTGTCAGTTATAATTATCAAAATTAAAAGAAATAAACATTTGAAATACATCAGTCTGTGTGTAATGAATGAATCTAATATACAAGTTTCACTTTTTGAATGGAATTACTGAAATAAATCAACTTTGTCATGATATTCTAATTTTATGACCAGCACCTGTATATATATTTATTGACCTTGTGTAAAAAGCCAGATTTCCCCCAATGAATGATCAGCCATGTTTTCAGGACTAGGGACTTTTTGGAAGAATATTGTCATTGAGTTCTAGAAAGCAGTCGTCTGTGTCTGACAGTCATGTTGGTTAAGGAAGTGTCTATTGTAATAAGAATGAGTCTCCAGACATCATGAAGGTTTGGGGCAGCCACCCATATATTGTTTCCCAGCTGCAAAGTTTTTGAAATATTTGAAAAGAGAGGTTCACAGGACAGAGTCCAAAACATAACTGATTATTTGGAGGTAAGATGGCGGTTTTAAGGGCTGGGGAAGGAAATGATGTCATCTAGTCCAGAACCGGAAGTGACGTCATCAGAGGCGCCGGAGCTTGGTGAGATTTCCCGGGAATGGTCTGCAAGAAACTGCGAGAGACAGTCAGCACACTCTGCCACCCCCTGGTCTGATGTAGTATTACAGTTCCCCAGGCCCTTTAGCTGTCTCCTAAACGCACATGTGTGACACAATATTTTAATTGTGTATATTGTTAGTTTGCTTTATAATCTTGTGGAGTTTTGGACCTTCACTTTGGATCAGATTGGATAACATTTCTTTTGTAACGTTTTAGAAAGTTGAGGAGAGCAAAAGTTCTGTATTTGATACTGTATATCACATATAACATACCAACCATGAAATATTTCATAATTTGGTACAATAATAATGTTTAATGATAATTTGTACTTGTTTCTCCTTTCCCGACTTTTTCACAAAAAGCAGGGGTAAGCCTTCATTTGTCTACTGTGTTTTTAGTATGTAGAAAAAAGAAATTTGCAGAGAAAAGGGAAAAATGGTTATATGCCTACAGTAGGTATTTTGTATTACTTTGACTGCATATCTTTGGTTATTGAGGTTAAAAGTCATATAGGC
Source organism: Polypterus senegalus (assembly GCF_016835505.1). NCBI lineage: Eukaryota > Metazoa > Chordata > Cladistia > Polypteriformes > Polypteridae > Polypterus > Polypterus senegalus. Next base: position 110,359,087 of record NC_053162.1, on the reverse strand, counting down.
TTAATGCTAAGCAGTATTTATCATAAAAGAATAACTGCGGCAATATATAAATGAGTAATAGAAAAATCTGGGGATAAGGCCGCTATAAGTAGGCAAGGTGGTTTAAAAAATTGGTTCTAAAGTCCAAAAGCATTCCGTCCTTAATGCCTTTTTTCCCACATTGTTTTCTATCCCCCAAGGTGTACTCAGCGATAACTGACAAGCTACTCTGATGATGGATGACTTGTCCCAGAATCTTTTTATCAAAAACTATGCGTAACACGCCATTTCTTTTTCAAGAGTGTTTGTCTATACTGTATGAACTTCCCCTAGGATAGTTTTTTTTTTGTTGAACATTAAACGGGATGACCTGGTTGGTGCCCCAAACTTTCCTTTTTGTCAAGAACCTGGCCACACAAGTTATAACGTGACTGGTCAGTCTAACCTAAGTATAGTGTGAGTTACAGTATACACTGAGATGAAGAAAATTTGTATATGTTTAAATAAAATACATTATATTATAAACCAAATTAAATTACAGAGTCAACAGCTGTATTTTTTAAACATTTCTGAGTAAAGTTAAATGGTTCTATATCAGTTTATTGCAACTTGTTTGAACAATTTTTAGTAACATCTGTTCACTGGATGTTTTTAAGCAAATGTCTGCAGTCACAATTGATAGTTTGTCTCTATATACAAGTCTATTCAAGCAGCACCTGTGTCTCTGGGACCATAAGCAATTAAAAAGTAACAGCATTCTCAATAAAATATGAGGATTAAATTGTTAAATACTTGTCTGGTTATGAGTTTATTATAACCAGTTCTTACTCTCAGCTTGCCTTTGTGAATAAACAGTATTTGTGTGTAATGTCACAGACAGGCAGAATCTTTTGTATTTATTTGCAGTCAGTCACTACAAATTTAACAGAAAGAGTTTGTGCTCTCACATGTTTAGCTTTTCTCCTAATTTTGATTAAGAGATTTTTTTCTGACACACAAGTTACTGCTTTCAGCTTAAGTAACATCAGCAACTAGAAATGCATATGCAAATACATTTGCTAGGTTTTACCCTAAATACAAGGCTACAAAAATGTTGGAATTAAAACTATAAATGCAAAACAGTAATGATATTTAGTCTTGCTTGGTGCATGTTTACTCAGGAGCTAGAGACAATCTTTTGCTCTGAGATCTTTAAAGCCTATTGAGAGACTACTGTACTTGAAAAAGGTGCGTGTGGAATGGCAGTGTACAAAATCCAGACCTGGGTGGAATACAACCATGAAGTAATCTTTTTTTCAGTTATCTGCTTCAATTATCATTTATTATCCTTTTTCAGGTTAACAAGTTCTATGTAAATGACATATTTGTACCACTTAAATTGATCAATTATAAACTGATCACCTGATGGTGTTTTAAGAATAAATAATCGACAATTTCAGTCATTCATCAGTGTGTTATTGTATACTGATTTGTTTTCTGTTTGCTTCTACATTAATATCATTATTATATTTGTTTCAGTGAGTTTAGTCTAAAAGTTTCATTTGTGCACCAAGAACTATAAAAAGCATAAAACATATAATATTCTGCATCCACTTGATCCTAACACATATATCTTAGCTTTTACTTTATGTAAGATTTTTTCATACTGTTACTGCTTTTGCCAAAATTATATTTTGGTTACATTTTTATTACAAAAAAATGTCCTCTCCTCATATTTACTCTCATTTTTTCTATTCAGGCTACCAAATTATATGGAATTGTACTGACTGAAAAGACTAGGTTAAGTGATCAGTATTTCCCATTTGTTCAGAAATTTGTTGTGTTGGAGCTGGGAATGTCATTATTTCCTGTTGCCAATCAGGCTGAAGCATCTGGATTTCTAATACAGTGGGTAAGTTGTTCTTTATAATGTTAAAAAAATAATTTTAAACACCATGAGTTGTCAACAAATATCTTAAAGTCAAAAATGGAAGAATAGTGCCAAAAATACTGTAAGGTTAACTGTTTAGTCAAATAAGAAATAGGTACTTGTTCAACGAGTCAGCTTTCATTAAGATGAGATTCCCAAGAACAGGTACATTACACAAATTAAGAGTTCACAAGAAAAGAAAAGTTCACAAGAAAGTTGCATGTTCTTGACTTGACAGGTTAAAAGTATTGCCTTCACCATCAAGAGCTTGTGGAATGATTTTCAAACAGCAGACCAAAGAAATATCTTGGGACTGGAACATGAACTAATCTCTTAACAGAAGTGGATGAAAAAGACTCCACTAGTAGATCATTTTGTTATGGTTATTACAGCAAAAGATGGCTCCAACAAATTTTAATGCACAGTATAAATACAGCATATATTACAAATTTCAGTTGATTTTGAGATTCCCATGCTGATGAATGTGGATTTCAGCCACCATTATCACAAACACAGGCACCCCACAGGGATGCGTCCTCAGCCCCATCCTCTATACCCTGTTCACCCACGACTGTGTAGTCTCCCACAAAGAGAACATCATCCTAAAGTTCACAGATGAAACCGTAGTTGTTGGACACATCACTGGTGGAGATGAGGTGTCCTACAGGAGGGAGGTGGACAGTCTGGCGTCATGGTGTGAGGACAATAACCTCACCCTCAACGTGGACAAGACAAAGGAGATGATAGTGGACATGAGGAAGGAGAGGAGACCTCACTGGCCACTGAGAGCTTGAAGTGAAGAGGGTGAGCAGCATTAAATACCTGGGCATCTCCATCAGTGACAACCTCACTTGGACACGTAACACCATACAGCTGGTCAAGAGGGCTCAACAGCGGCTGTACTTTCTGAGGAGGCTGAGGAAGTTTGGTATGTCGACTAAGATCCTCGGCAACCATTACAGCTGCATTGTTGAGAGCATCTTGACCAGTTGCATCACCATGCGGTACGGCATTACTACTGCTATGGACCGTAAACGCCTGCAGAGAGTGATAAAGACTGCTGAGAAGGTCACCAGGACCCCACTGCCCTCTCTGCAGAGCATCTACAACTGTAGAGTCCGCAGGAGGACTGCCTTGATCCTCTGGGACCCCACCCACCCCCAACACGAACTGTTCACACTTCTACCCTCAGGCAGCAGGTATAGAACTATGAAATGCAGGACTTCCAGGCTAAAGAACTCTTTCTTTCCCAAGCCCATTAGACTCCTAAATAACTGACTGGAATATACAACCATGGTTCACCTCATTCTGTTTACCTCACACAACTGTATTTCACTTGTCCATCACACACCTACCTGCACAATTACACTTTATACTTCTATTATGTTTTTATACTTTATGCTGCCTCTGTTACTTATTATCTATCTGCTGTTTATTATTTATGTTTATCTTTATACGTTGGTTTTGTCATTTGGTGTAGACAGCAAAGAAAGAATTTCATTGTACAGGGAAACGTGTTTCCTTACTGTGCACACGACAATAAACTTATGAGAAATCCGTAATAAGAATAGTTATAGGGCATATGTGCACACCAACTTAAAATATGTTACATATATATTTATTTTTGTGTTAAATGCTACAATAGTAGGATTAAGCTGTCATTGAACTTGTCTAAAACTGCTTATCTGGGTGGGGCATTTTGAAACCATAAAGTGCTCAGTATTACTGGAACTAATGGTTGTTGGTATTATTGGATATGTGGGAGGTTTATTTCAAACAGCACATTAGCCTGTCTTTTCGTTTCTTTTCTTTACAAAGATACTTCTTTTAAGTTTGTTTTAGAACTTGTGTTCAAATTTTGTAATGCATGGGGAACACAGTGCCTTGTGCTACATGGATGGGAAGCAGCAGGACAGTAAATAAATTGCTTTGTAGCAGCCAATAGTGAAAACCTAGTGTTCTTCCTTAGTGAGAACAATTTAGGTGTAAAAAGAATAACTAGGTACAGTACATTGTGGTCATACCAAGGAGTGCCAGTGGTGGTAGTAGAGTGAAAAATACATTTATATGCAGCACAGTGTACCCCACAAACTAGGCCTGAAAGTAAGGAAGCAAAAGTGGAACAGTTAGGAAAACCTGTCAAATAAGGAAACAAGCAGAAGGAAAACAAAGACCCATGTAGTCAAGGGATGAGAGTTTTACAGAAGCTTAAGAGGCCAGAAGGTGTTCAGTAGCTGCAGTAGTTTTTTTAAACTCATTTTTTCAATTTCCTAATTTAAATAACTTGATTTAATTAATTTAAATTTTAAGGAAAAGGATTTGAGAAGGTCAGCAATCCAAATTTTAATAATGATGCCAATGAAATGTAAGTCTTCTTATAGTTGGACTTTTTTGGAGGGTGACTTGGACAAGTTGCACCTCGGTGAGTGGTACATCTGCCAACACTCAAAGCTCTGGTTTGCTGAACTTGAGGAGAATGTGTCTTGCTTGCATTGTAGCAGAGACCTGGCTGATCTTGCTGAGGTGTTATTTCGGAAGATAGTGCAGGAAGAGAATCAAGCCCAGAGAGAGAGGTTGCAGTCAGATTTAAGCCAAAGGTACAGGGTCACTGTCCAATTAAAATAGCAAAAAAAAAAGGAAAAATTAATGTTAAGAAGAGTTCAGTTCTAGGCTTAATCTTGTTATATCTCAAATCGTTACCATTTCAGAACCATTTTTAAACTTTTCTGGGCCATTTCTAAATGGTCAGAAAAATTTATGCTTATCCCATCTCTAGATAGAAAATGGGTCTTTCAAGTCCCTCTTTACTGGGACTTGTTCTTACCACAACTAAGCTTTTATCACACTGTTTCTCAGTTATAGTAAGAAGGTTCTATCTCTTGCTAACTTATAGGGGGAAAAGACTATACCATAAGTTATGACTATGAAAGAAATTTATATTCTATTCAAATTAAGCAAACATTAATATGAGTTTAACTCAAAACTTTAACTTTCTAAGATTGGCACTTACACTTCTATTTATTATGTATTTTATTTATGTTCTTACATTTTATTTCTATTTTATTTGTTTGTCTTTTTTTTATTGTAAAGCACTTTGACCACAGAATTCCTGTGTTGTTTTAAATGTGCTATATAAATAAATTGACATTGACATTGCTTCAGGCCACCTCCACTTCTCTCCACCAAGCTCTGTCCTGCTCCTCACCCGACTCCAGCCATCGAATGGAGGTGGCCTCTTTTATCCCCACCCATATGTGCTCTAGCTGCTTCCTGATTAGCTTCTGCCGACACTCCCCAGTGTGGCGAAAGTACTGGCTGTGCACCTGGAAGCACTCCGGGTGTCCCTGGTCTCCCCCAGCACTTCCGGGTGTGGCGGAAGTGCTGAGGGCCAGGGCTCCTCAGGCATTGGGGCACCCCCTGGCGGTGTCCACGGGCACCTATAGGGTTAAACTTTCAAGCTCAGTTCCCGTGGTCCCCAATGCAACCAGGGCGATCACCCCCATGTGGTCTGGAGGAGGCATAAGCCCTCTTTTGGTCCTCCTGGGCATCCCGGCTAGGTACCATTCCCAGCCACACGCCACAACAGGAAGGGTAACAGCTTCATCCTTTACAGACATACTACAAATAAAAAAAAAATGTAGGTCAAGTCAGGCTAGGTTGGGGTGCATGCACTGGTACAACACGTTGCCGCACCCACCATATGACAAAAAAACTCAGGGTCCTGGTTGGCAACCTCCTAGGCAGACACGTCTCCCAGTCCTAACTCCAGAAATTACCATCTATCTGCCACAGCCAGGTGTTAGGTGGGCATCCCCTTTACCTGGTCCAACCACTTGGTTCCTCAACAATGTGGATCTGAAGAGCCGGATCACCTTCGGGGAACAGCACCACCTGGCCATAGTGCCGTAACTGACACTCCCTCACAATGTGGGTAATGTGCCTCATTCGGGACTCTGAATAACCGCTCATTTGACACAAACTCAAACCAGTAGTAGTACCCATGGATTCTTCGAAGAGACACAGTACTGAAGAAATTCAGTCTTCGTAGCGTACATGTCTTGCAACCATATAGCAACACAGGAAGCACCAGGACTCTAAAGACTTGGACCTTTGTCCTTTTGCAACAATATTGGGAGCACTACACACCCCTTTCCAGCAACCTCATGAGCCCCTAAGCTCTCTCACTCTATCTACTGACTTCAAAGAAAGATTCACCAGAGACATGAATGTCGCTGCTGAGGTAAGTAAACCTCTCAACAAGTTTGACACTCTCAGACAGACACCAGGCTGATGGCTGTGCCTGAGAGGTCATTAAAGGCCTGGATCTTAGTTTTTATCCAGAGCACTCGCAAGCCTAGAGACTCTGACTCCTTGCTTAGTCTCTCAAATGTCCCAGTCAGAGCCTCCATTGACTTCCCGAAGATCACAGCATCGTCAGCAAAGTCAAGATCAGTGAATCTTTCTTTTCCAACAGATGCCTCACAGCTACCTGACCCACAACCTTGCCCAACACTCAGACCTTGCAAGTTCTGAACAGAGCAGGAGCAAGAACACACCCATGACAAACCCCAGAATCAACTGGGAAAAATGCAGAGGTTATGCCTACACTGTGCACAGCACTCATAGTACCAGTGTAGAGGCTGACCAAGATATCAAGCAACCTTGAGGGGGTCCCATAAAATCTCACAATGTCCCAGCTCGATCAACTTCGTCAAATGTTTTACGAAAATTGACAAAGGCTGCAAACAAACTCCCAATATTCGCGTTTGCGCTCCATGAGAACCCTCAGTTCCAGGATGCAGTCAATGGTAGACTTCTTAGGCGCAAAACTAAACTGCACCAGTTGGTGGTAGGTAAGCAAGTGATCATGGGGCCTATTGAGGACGACCCTAACAAGGACCTTACATGGCACTTAGAGCAGTGTTACCCCCTGTAGTTGCTGCAATCCTGGCAATCACCCTGTCCAGATAGGGATGACATGTTCTGTTATCCTGTCAGTTCGGATGATGCCAGTCTCCCAAACGGAAGCAAAGATTCCTTGCAATGCCAGGAGGACAGCCTTCCCACCAGCCTGGTGAAGTTCACCCTGGATAGAACAGTTCCCTGCAGTCTTCCCTACCTCAGCTGGTTTACCACCTGTGCAATCTCAGTGAGATTTTGTGATTTACAGCTAATTGGAGGATCAGCCTCAAGACCCGTGGACCAAGGGGTATTAAATGTCCTAGTCATAGGATCAGTTTTAAACAGCTGCTCAAAGCAGCCAATCCAGCGGGTCACAACTAAAGTGTCATCTGTAAGGACCGTTCCATCAGGGTGGCTGATGATTGAAAAAGTACAAATGTACAGTACTATATACAGTATGCAGCACCTGGAATTTTCTTATTATGTCACAGTATTCTAAAACCTGCATAAAGAAAATTTGCATTCCATATGCCATTTGTATTCAAAAGCTTTGTTACAATAACGTTTTGTAAACATAGTTTTGCAGATATAAAAAAATCGAATTCAAAATGTTTTCTTATTTTTCTGTTGATGTGATGACTGTCTGTCTAAATGAAGCCATTCAGCTCCCACTGGATAACTTTTGTGAGTTTTGAGTTGTAGTTTGCTCTTTATTTTTTGATAAAACCTGTTTCTTTTCTCCCCTTCACAGCAATAAAATCAAAAATCTCATGCATATAATTTGGGATCTTTAGTTTTCCGTATGTTGTGTTTGTGGCACAGGGTTGAAGAACATTTGGATTATTGCTGAAGATGGCATTTGCACGCTCCTATCTTTAACAGTCCTACTTTATGTATTAGGGATCATCCCATTCCATTTTTCTCATAGGCCTTTCAGCTCTTTTAACATTTTTAATGATGCTGGTCTCCAGATATTCCAGTCTCTGAGGTCTGAAGTTTTAGAATCCCATCCTCCTCTTTTTTATATTTACAACTAAGGTCTGTTCTCAAAACTTGCAATGTTTCCTTATATTCCACTCTTCTCACCCATCCACTATGTAATTCTGTAACTCTCAATACTCGATTTTGAGACCTATGACATCTCTGTATGCTTGTCTGTGCAATGCTTCATATTGTCCTTTACCAATTCTCTCTATTTGATACTGGGACCTTCCCCTAACACCCCCACTTTCTTTTTAGTAATATTTTCATCTGAATACCACAATCTTCAAAATATTCAATTTAGGATTGTTCATCACACTTAACTCTACTCCCAGAAAGCATTTTGCCAATACTTTTAGTTTCTTGCTATTAATGTATTTGCAATTGTTTTGTTTTGACTGTTTATTTTTCAAGAAACCTAAAGTTAGAGTTATCAAATTCAATTTCATTCATATTTTACCTATCAACTTAATACATACAATTTTACTGTCTGAGATAGATATTTTGACAATGCAAGGCTTCCAGTATAATCAAAAAAATGCAAGAATCAAACAAGTATGGTCTGATGTCATTTGTTACTTTAACAAATTGCAATGAGTTTAAGCAAATAGGTATTTAAGATGAAAAACAATTTCTTTTTTATTTTCGAGATTCTCTTTGCGAGCAGTATGGTCACCACACATGTATACTCTGAATTGATCATAAGGACAATAAAGAGGCATTGAGAAAAACACAAAAAAAATACATATCAATTACCACTTAATCGTACGAAAAAATATGATTTTGACCAATGAGAATTTTTAAGGGAAAGAGATGATATTTAACTGTGATGCCAATTTGTTATGAGACTTGGCTCAGATGTAATTTAATGCCTTCTTTAAGAAGTTAGCTGACTATACAACAGAACAGAAAACACGTTTTGGATGGATTGCAATGCTGATGCAAGTCCCATAAACAAGTCAGGAGACAAATCAACATTCCCACCCATGCCCTCTTTTTTCCCACATGGGATGGTGTGGGGCCATAGCCAAATACTGACAGCAAGTGCGGTATTTAAGGTGATAAAGTCACACCCCATGTAGTGAGAATGACGGCACCAGACTACCTAGACATCTTGTAGTTTGGGAAAGATCGAGATTAGAATTGAAAGGTGTCAGAAAGGGATGTGCAAACATAAAAAGATGGTGTTGTAGAAACAAAAGTGGGTTTTATTTACAAGTGCGTGGATAACAGTATCTGGCAGGCTTTTTTACCCAGTCCTCACTACAACTAACGCACAAAGCTCAAAGAAGCATGTCCCAAAAAATTGTGAAACTGCAATATTTACAATGTGAATTGCAAGTCCCCAAATGAAAAAGAAACAAAAACAATGAATGTATTTACACAAAAATTTGGTAGTCTTCTTAAATAAAAGAGCAGACAGGATGATACTACACAAAACCAAAGTTTTTTCATCAAACCACAAAAAATATTTACAAAGAGAAAAATCAGTGAATATACAAAAAGAAAAAAAAAGTGCACCATAAACTTTAATCATATAAATACATCCATCAAAATTATACTATATCTAAGAGATATTTATATTTCTATGTACAAAAAGAAAATATATTTAAAATAAGGCATAACCCACTATGCTTGATGTTCTATAAAGATTACCTACACCAAACTCTCACTCACCACCGTGATTTTGCCCAAAACGACCCAGGCAGGCAGGAAGTGCTTTTTATACTGGGGAGCATATTCCTCTAAACCAGGTGTGCCCAATTCGTCAATCGCAATCGACCGGTAGATCGCAAAGATAGTGCAGGTAGATCGCGTTGCATTTAAAAAATTTTAAACGTTAGTCAATCATATATCCTCCCAATGCCATTTGCCACTTGATTGACATACAGGGCAGTCAGTCTGAGATCTGTTTTCTTCTAACACACTGGTCATCCCGCACGCACGCTAAAACGCGCGAGCTACTGCAAAACCCCAGCTGTGATTTAGTTAGCCTTTCAATTTATATCAACTAAAGAAGGGATTTAAAAAAAATTGTTTGGGGAGGGTATAGGCTGGATGTGAAATTGGAAGAGGATTTTTTTTCTCACAATGTCACAAAGTGCGTTTTGTCTGATTTGTCAATCTATCATTGCTATTCCGAAGAAAGAAAATGAGGAAAGGCACTTTCAAACTGTTCATAAAAACTACGAAACTGACTTCCTTCCGAAAAGCAATCTGAAAAAGAGAAAGGAGAGGGAAATAAAATCGCAGTTAATTGGACAGCCATCATTTTTTCATTCGGCTGAGTTCAAAAGCAAAGGCTGACACACCAAAGCATCGTTCCGGATGAGTCACTCGATCATTAAGCATAAGAAGTTCTTCCAAGAAGAGAAATTCCTGCTGAGATTTCAAGACCCCTGGCCAGAGAAAAGGGAGTTTCTCCTTTTCATTAAACATGCAGATTACAAGCAATTTAATAACGATCTGACCAACATGTTGAATGAGCTTAATTTACAGCTGCAAGGAAAAGACAAAACCATGGTCAATATGATTATTTCAGTTAATGCTTTCAAACGAAAAATTCAACATCTGTCCTCAAAGCTGCAGCGCCATGATTTGGGGAACATCCAAAACCTCGCATCTTGTGCGCAACTTGACAGCATACGCTAAACAGAGCAGATTGAAAATTGTCTGTCAGACTTTGATAGATGGTTTCAAGACTCAGCTTTACTTGAGCCAATCACTACATTTACTGTAAGTGCTATCCATTTAAGGAAGATGTTGAGGGTGATTCACCCTCATCAAAAATTGCAACACTGTTTCACCTAAAACTCCTCTACAGTGGAGGATGAGATTTTGACACTACAGGATGACATTCAGCTGAAGTATGGGGCTCATGGACAGTTTTGGAACTTACTCACAGAGGAAAAGTACCCAAACATGATGAAATGTGCTACTTTCTTGACTGCATTATTCAGCTCTACTTATTTATGTGAGTCAGCCTTTTCCTACCTGAAGATTATTAAATTCAAATACTGTAGTGACCATAAATGTATTGTTATTGTTCCCTAAGGGTTATTCAGTTATGTAAGGTACGACAACATATATTTTATGTATAAAGTATACTAAGTTTGTGTATATACAGTATATGTGCGTGTGTATATATATATATATATATATATATATATATATATATATATATACAGTGGTGTGAAAAACTATTTGCCCCTTCCTGATTTCTTATTCTTTTGCATGTTTGTCACACAAAATGTTTCTGATCATCAAACACATTTAACCATTAGTCAAATATAACACAAGTAAACACAAAATGTAGTTTTTAAATGATGGTTTTATTATTTAGGGATAAAAAATCCAAACCTACATGGCCCTGTGTGAAAAGTAATTGCCCCTTGTTAAAAATAACCTAACTGTGGTGTATCACACCTGAGTTCAATTTCCGTAGCCACCCCAGGCCTGATTACTGCCACACCTGTTTCAATCAAGAAATCACTTAAATAGGAGCTGCCTGACACAGAGAAGTAGACCAAAAGCACCTCAAAAGCTAGACATCATGCCAAGATCCAAAGAAATTCAGGAACAAATGAGAACAGAAGTAATTGAGATCTATCAGTCTGGTAAAGGTTATAAAGCCATTTCTAAAGCTTTGGGACTCCAGCGAACCACAGTGAGAGCCATTATCCACAAATGGCAAAAACATGGAACAGTGGTGAACCTTCCCAGGAGTGGCCGGCCGACCAAAATTACCCCAAGAGCGCAGAGACGACTCATCCGAGAGGTCACAAAAGACCCCAGGACAACGTCTAAAGAACTGCAGGCTTCACTTGCCTCAATTTAGGTCAGTGTTCACGACTCCACCATAAGAAAGAGACTGGGCAAAAACGGCCTGCATGGCAGATTTCCAAGACACAAACCACTGTTAAGCAAAAAGAACATTAGGGCTCGTCTCAATTTTGCTAAGAAACATCTCAATGATTGCCAAGACTTTTGGGAAAATACCTTGTGGACTGATGAGACAAAAGTTGAACTTTTGGAAGGCAAATGTCCCGTTACATCTGGCGTAAAAGGAACACAGCATTTCAGAAAAAGAACATCATACCAACAGTAAAATATGGTGGTGGTAGTGTGATGGTCTGGGGTTGTTTTGCTGCTTCAGGACCTGGAAGGCTTGCTGTGATAGATGGAACCATGAATTCTACTGTCTACCAAAAATCCTGAAGGAGAATGTCCGGCCATCTGTTCGTCAACTCAAGCTGAAGCGATCTTGGGTGCTGCAACAGGACAATGACCCAAAACACACCAGCAAATCCACCTCTGAATGGCTGAAGAAAAACAAAATGAAGACTTTGGAGCCTAGTCAAAGTCCTGACCTGAATCCAATTGAGATGCTATGGCATGACCTTAAAAAGGCGGTTCATGCTAGAAAACCCTCAAATAAAGCTGAATTACAACAATTCTGCAAAGATGAGTGGGCCAAAATTCCTCCAGAGCGCTGTAAAAGACTTGTTGCAAGTTATCGCAAACGCTTGATTGCAGTTATTGCTGCTAAGGGTGGCCCAACCAGTTATTAGGTTCAGGGGGCAATTACTTTTTCACACAGGGCCATGTAGGTTTGGATTTGTTTTTCTCCCTAAATAATCAAAACCATCATTTAAAAACTGCATTTTGTGTTTACTTGTGTTATATTTGACTAATGGTTAAATGTGTTTGATGATCAGAAACGTTTTGTGTGACAAACATGCAAAAGAATAAGAAATCAGGAAGGGGCAAATAGTTTTTCACACCACTGTATATATATATATATATATATATATATATATATATATATATATATATATACAGGGTGGGCCATTTATATGGATACACCTTAATAAAATGGGAATGGTTGGTGATATTAACTTCCTGTTTGTGGCACATTAGTATATGTGAGGGGGGAAGCTTTTCAAGATGGGTGGTGACCATGGTGGCCATTTTGAAGTCAGCCATTTTGGATCCAACTTTAGTTTTTTCAATAGGAAGAGGGTCATGTGACACATCAAACTTATTGGGAATTTCACAAGAAAATCCTTAATAGATTATCTTTGATTGGCATTACTCACACTCCACTTGATTGGTTTAGATCTTACCTTTCAGGCCGCACTCAGTTCATACAGCTTAAAACTTTCACATCCCAACCCACCGCTGTTACTTCTGGTGTGCCCCAAGGCTCTGTCCTGGGGCCTCTTCTTTTTATTATTTACCTTCTTCCCCTTGGCAATATTTTTTGCAAATATAACATTAATTTTCACTGTTATGCTGATGACACCCAGCTCTACCTTGCTGGTAAACCCACCTCGTCTTTTCCACCACCCTCACTTATTGACTGTATTTCTGAAATTAAATCCTGGTTCTCTTCAAATTTTCTTAAATTAAACAGTGACAAAACTGAGGTTCTCCTCATTGGTTCAAAATCATCATTACCCAAAACCAATAATCTTTCTTTTATTATTGATAACTCTGTTGTTTCCCCATCATCTCAGGTCAAGAGTCTGGGTGTCATCCTCGACACTACTCTATCTTTCCAATGTCACATTAATAACATCACCCGGTCTGCTTACTTCCACTTACGTAATATTAATCGCATACGCCCCTCCCTCACTCCTCATACTACTGCCATTCTTGTTCATAGTCTTGTCACTTCTCGGCTGGACTACTGCAATTCACTCCTCTTTGGTCTCCCTAATAAATCTCTTCACAAGCTTCAGTTAGTCCAGAATTCTGCAGTACGTATCATCACTGGAATCCCATCTTTTCACCATATTACTCCGGTCTTGCAGCAGCTTCATTGGCTCCCGATCAAGTTTAGTATTGATTTTAAGATTCTGCTACTAACTTTTAAGGCCATCCATAACCTCGCACCTCCATATCTGTCTGACCTTCTACATGTTGCCATTCCATCCCGTAACCTTAGATCCTCTTCCTCCACCCATCTGACCGTTCCTCCCGCCCATCTAACCACCATGGGGAGCAGAGCTTTCAGCTGTTCTGCTCCCAAGCACTGGAACTCATTACCTGCGGATCTCCGAAATATCAAATCATATTTATCTTTCAAATGTAAACTTAAAACACATTTGTTTAAAATGGCTTTTTCTTCTTCCTCCTAATTATAGTGGTTTTGTTTGGTTTTAATTTTTAGATTTTCTGATGTTTTAAGTTGTTTATAATTGTGTTTTGTATTTATTTATTTATTTATTGTTTGTTTGTTCGGTGTCCTTGAGTTCTCTGAAAGGCGCCTTGTATAAATAAAATGTATCATTATTGTATTATTTCCCTTTATCCTGACTAGTCTCCCAGTTCCTGCCGCTGAAAAACATCCCCACAGCATGATGCTGCCACCACCATGCTTCACTGTAGGGATGGTATTGGCTTGGTGATGAGCGTTGCCTGGTTTCCTCGAAACGTGACGCCTGGCATTCACACCAAAGAGTTCAATCTTTGTTTCATCAGACCATAGAATTTTGTTTCTCATGGTCTGAGAGTCCTTCAGGTGCCTTTTGGCAAACTCCAGGTGGGCAGCCATGTGCCTTTGCCATGAAGCTCAAAATTGAGCTCAGGTGCATCCTGTTTCCCCTGATCATCCTTGAGATGTTTCTGCAGCTTAATTGGAGTCCACCTGTGGTAAATGCAGTTGATTGGACATGATTTGGAAAGGCGCACACCTGTCTATATAAGGTCCCACAGTTGACAGTTCATGTCAGAGCATAAACCAAGCATGAAGTCAAAGGAATTGTCTGTAGACCTCCGAGACGGATTTTCTCGAGGCACAAATCTGGGGAAGGTTACAGAAAAATTTCTGCTGCTTTGAAGGTCCCAATGAGCACAGTGGCCTCCATCATCCTTAAGTGGAAGAAGTTTGAAACCACCAGGACTCTTCCTAGAGCTGGCCGGCCATCTAAACTGAGCGATCGGGGGAGAAGGGCCTTAGTCAGGAAGGTGACCAAGAACCCGATGGTCACTCTGTCAGAGCTCCAGAGGTCCTTCCAAAAGGACAACCATCTCTGCAACAATCCACCAATCAGGCCTGTATGGTAAAGTGACCAGGTGGAAGCCACTCCTTAGTAAAAGGCACATGGCAGCCCGCCTGGAGTTTGCCAAAAGGCACCTGAAGGACTCTCAGACCATGAGAAACAAAATTATCTGGTCTGATGAGATAAAGATTGAACTCTTTGGTTTGAATCACAGGCATCACATTTGGAGGAAACGAGGCACCGCTCATCACCAGGCCAATACCATCCCTACAGTGAAGCATGGTGATGGCAGCATCATGCTGTGGGGATGTTTTTCAGCTGCAGGAACTGGGAGACTAGTCAGGATAAAGGGAAAGATGACTGCAGCAATGTAAAGAGACATCCTGGATGAAAACCTGCTCCAGAGCGCTCTTGACCTCAGACTGGGGTGACGGTTCATCTTTCAGCAGGACAACGACTTAAAGCACACAGCCAAGATATCAAAGGAGTGGCTTCAGGACAACTCTGTGAATGTCCTTGAGTGGCCAGCCAGAGCCCAGACTTGAATCCGATTGAACATCTCTGGCGAGATCTTAAAATGGCTGTGTACTGACGCTTCCCATTCAACCTTGTGGCATCATATTCAAAATGACTTGAGGCTGTAATTGCTGCCTAAGGTGCATCAACAAAGTATTGAGCAAAGGCTGTGAATACTTATTTATGTACATGTGATTTCTCAGTTTTTTTATTTTTAATAAATTTGCAAAAACCTCAAGTAAACTTTTTTTACGTTGCCATTAATAGGGTGTTGTGTGTAGAATTCTGAGGAAAAAAATTAATTTAATCCATTTTGGAATAAGGCTGTAACTTAACAAAATGTGGAAAAAGTGATCCGCTATGAATATTTTCCGGATGCACTGTATATAACATTTTTAATGTAGGTAGATCATTTGGACCTGATCATTTTAAAAGTAGCTCGCAAGCCGAAAAAGTGTGGGCACCCCTGCTCTAAACGATGACACATTCCATTTATATGCTACTTCCCACCCCAGCAAGGCCTGTATTAAATTACATGGAGATCTCGCATGCACGAGCGCACCCACAACATGTTTCAACTGGACAAGCCGTCTATTCTTTGGATTTACTATCGTAAGTTGCTTTTTCATAATTTTATCTTGGTATCTTCTTACTGTAAAGCTCTGTGCTTCTTACTTTGCAGTGGTAGGTGGCTATAAAGACACCAGTGTTTTGACCAGGCACACATTAAGTCCAGTAGGCCTTTCCTAAATACATTGTGGAGGACGGCCGGCTTCCCAGGCCTGTCCGCACCCCCAGGCCGCCAGGAGGAGCTCTCCCGACAGCAGGATTGTGCCCCGAGGTCCAGCAGGGCCTTATGGACTCTGTAGTGTTTATACACAGCCCTGCTGGATACCTTGGGGACCACCAGGAGTCGCTGTGGGGGGACTTATGGGCTCTGTTGTGCCTTATGACCCGGGAGTATGTCACGGTCACGTGACGGGAAGGAATTTGATTTGAAAGAGTTTATTATATATGAGTAGTGTGGAAGGTGCTTGGTGCACTGTAAAAAATAATAAAGAGTCTTGGACTTTTACCTGGTGTCTGGAGTTGTACCTGAGGGTTCATGGGAGCACTAGCGCCCCCGACTGCCACAACATGTATGCCCAGCCATCAGTGTCACACAACATGGTCCTGCCAGTGCAAAATTTATATACAGTGATCCCTCGCTATATTGCGCTTTGACTTTTGCGACTTCACTCTATCGCGGATTTTAAATGTAAGCATATCTAAATATATATCACAGATTTTTCGCTGGTTCTCAGATTTCTGCGGACAATGGGTCTTTAAATTTATGGTACATGCTTCCTTAGTTTGTTTGCCCAGTTGATTTCATACAAGGGACGCTATTGGCGGATGGCTGAGAAGCTACCCAATCGGAGCACGTAGTATGTATTAAATAAAACTCCTCAAAGATATACAATATGCTTCCTGCGTGGTGCTTCACACACTTCAAAGCTCTAACAGCAAGTATTGATTTTTGATTGCTTGTCTCTGCCCCTCTCTCTCTCTCTGACATTCTCTGCTCCTGACGGAGGGGGTGTGAGCAGAGGGGCTGTTTGCACAGAGGCTGTTTGCTTAGAAGATGCGGAGGCTCCCCTAAAAAAATGCTGAAAAGACTACCTTCACATTGATCCCTTCATTGCGGCGGCTTTATCGCGGTGCTTCGCATACATAAAAGCCCAACTGCCCTATTGATTTTTGTTTACTTTTCTCTCTCTCTCTGACATTCTCTGCTCCTGACGGCACTCCTTTGAAGAGGAAGATATGTTTGCATTCCTTTAATTGTGAGAAAGAACTGTCATTTCTGTCTTGTCATGGAGCACAGTTTAAACTTTTGACTAAACGGTGTTATTTCATGTCTAGAGGGCTCTAATAATGTTAAAAAAAGTATTTAGAAGGTCATAAACAGGTTTTCTATGCTCTAACTGCAAAAATATTAGATTTATAAATAAAGAATCCTACTTCGTGGAAATTAATTTATCTGTCTGGAGCGGATTAACTGTGATAAACGAGGGTTTACTGTATAACTGTGTGGAGAATATTTATAAACAATGTGGGAGAGTTTCTAAGGGCTTAAAATATATAAAAATAACCATACAAACATATGGTTTCTACTTCCCGGATTTTCACCTATTGTGGGGGGTTCCGGATCGCAACCCCCACGATCGAGGAGGGATTACTGTATTCCCAGAAGTGCATTTGGGATTAAATCACTTAGAGATCTGTACATAGACAACATCTTTGCATCTTGCAAACAATTACAGTCTAAATTTTAATTTCCACCAACACATTTCTTTCACTACCTTCAAATTAGAAACTGCGTTAAACAGAACCTGCCCAATTTTCCTCACCTCACACCTATCTCTATGCTGGAAAAAATATTGAGGACTCAGACAGCATTTCCGGAACATATAAAGCTATTTTACAGTGGGAAAAAGATCTCTCACGCAACATCTCAGAAAAGGAGTGTAAGGTAGCAATGCACAAAATTCACTTGAGCTCCATATGCACAAAGCATAGAAGTATTCAACTCAAAATTGTATATTGAGCACATGTCTCTCATTTAAAATTGTCCAAAATGTTTCCAGGGCAAGGTCCAACCTGCGAACACTGCAATCAAGTTCCAGCCTCACTGGGACACGTGTTTTGGGCATGCACCAAATTAACATCATTCTGGACCAAAATCTTTAAATGCCTTTCACAAAGTCTCGGAGTCACAATCCCTTCTAACCCATTAACAGTTGTGTTTGGTGTACTTCCAGATGGGTTTAAAGTGGAGAAGGACAAACAAACTGTGATTGCCTTTACTACACTTTTGGCACATAGGATTCTTTCACTTGAGCAAGATTAGTCTAACTCTCCTATTCTAAGTCAGCGTGTAACTGATGTTATATACTATTTGAAATGGAAAAAATTTAATTTGCACTTAGAGGATCCGTACAAAACTTTTAAAACCTGGCAGGATCTAATCAATAATATTTTAGAATAAGCATTTAAATTGAGGAAGCAAGTTCTCTCCCCTCCTTTACTCCATTTATCTTTCTTCATTTATTAATTTATTTAATTTACTTATTTTTTACTAGCTTAAAGTTTTACTCTGCTGACCTAGCTCTCTTTCTCAGGGGCGGGTGTTGATTTGTTTCAAACCTATTTTTATAAAACTTGATTTATTTTTCTGAAATGTTATTTGATTTTAATAAAATCAAAAGAAAAAGGGTGATGCCCACCTAACACCTGGCTGTGACAGATAGATTGTAATTTCCGGAGGTGGGACTGAAACACATGTCTGTCTCTGTCAACCAGGATCCCATGGTGTTTCGTTGTGTAGTGGGTGCAAAAACGTGCTGCACCAGTGCATACTTCCCAACCTGACAGGCAGCTTCTTTGGCCAATCTCTACTTTTCAGTATTCTGCATATTAATTTTCTTAATTTTGCAATATTTCTAACCTGAGGAAAGTAGGGTTACAAATATGAGGATTTAAGTTGTTAAATACTGAATATATATTGACAACCAGAAATTGTCCCAGCAGTAGACTTGATGGTCACCATAAATAACTTAAAAATAAAATAAGGAGGTAATTTCTTCAGGTCTGCACCATCCATCCATCCATCCATCCTCTTCCGCTTATCCCACGGGGGTAGCAGCTTGAGCAGAGATGCCCAGCCTTCCCTTTCCACGGCCACTTCTTCTAGCTCTTCCGGAAGAATCTCAAGGCGTTCCCAGGCCAGCCGGGAGACATAGTCCCTCCAGCATGTCCTGGGTCTTCCCCTGGACCTCCTTCTAGTTAGACGTGCCCGGAACACCTCACCAGGGAGGCAGCCAGGAGACATTCTGATCAGATGCCCGAGCCACCTTATCTGACTCCTCTCGATGCAGAGGAGCAGCAGCTCTACTCTGAGCCCCTCATGGATGACTGAGCTTCTCACCCTATCTTTAAGGGAAAGCCCAGACACCCTGCAGAGGAAACTCATTTCAGCCGCTTCTATTTGTGATCTCGTTCTTTTGGTCACTTCCCATAGCTCATGACCATAGGTAAGGGTAGGAATGTAGATCGACTGGTAAATTAAGAGCTTTGCCTTATGGCTCAGCTACTTTTTCACTACGACAGACCGATGTAGAGCCCGCATCACTGCGGATGCCGAACTGATCCGCCTGTCGATCTCCCGCTCCATTCTTCACTCACTCATGAACAAGACCCTAAGAAATTTGAACTCCTCCACTTGGGGCAGGATCTCGCTCCCAACCCTGAGAGGGCACTCCACCCTTTTCCGGCTGAGGACCATGGTCTCGGATTAGGAGGTCATCCTAGCTGCTTCACACTCAGCTGCGAACCGATCCAGAGAGAGCTGAAGATCACGGCCTGATGAAGCAAACAGGATAACATTGTCTGCAAAAAGCAGTGACCCAATCCTGAGTCTACCAAACTGGACCCCCTCACTGGAAATGGGTTTGACTTACTGCCGACAATGTGGACCAAGCTGTGACACTGGTTGTACGGGGACCGAACAGCCCTTATCTCAGGGGGTCTGGTACCCCATACTCCCGGAGCACCCCCCACAGTATTCCCAGAGGGACACGGTCCAACGCTTTTTCCAAGTCCACAAAACACATGTAGACTGGTTGGACAAACTCCCATGCACCCTCCAGGACCCTGCTAAGGGTGTAGAGCTGGTCCACTGTTCAGTGACCAGGACAAAAACCACACTGTTCCTCCTGAATCTGAGGTTCAACTATCTGACAGACCCTCCTCTCCAGGACCCCCGAATAGACTTTTCCTGGGATGCTGAGGAGTGTGATCCTTCTGTAGTTGGAACACACCCTCCGGGTTCCCCTTCTTAAAGAGGGGGACCGCCACCCCGGTCTGCCAATCCAGAGGCACTGTCCCCGATGTCCGTGCGATGTTGCAGAGGCGCCTCTTCAAGCATGATGGCCTGCATCCGAACAGTTTCGGCGCCCGGGTCCTCTCCGAAAACATATCGAAGGTAATTCGTTTTTCTTGACTATCTATCTCTGCTCTTAACCCCTTCCGAAATAATACTGCTGTGCCAGGACATGATGAATGTTTAATAGAGTCTTCCGTTAAAGTGCACACCATTAATACTGTAATAAGCAATCTCAATGCACGTAGAAAACCTAGGAAATACGGCATAAACTCCAATAATCTAATTAAAATCACTATTTTAGAGGAACAATGTATTAAAACTATAAAAACAGATCACAGATTAAACAAAAAATGCACACAGAGCGGCGCTAATAATAATAATTTAGTTCCTATTCCAAATAACAATAACGCACATAGTACTCATCTCTGCACCTCCGAAACATTAAATATGGCACTATTAAATGTTAGAGCTTTAACTAACAAAACGTTTTTATCAACGATCTTATTAGTGATAAAAATAGATCTTATTGCACTAAATGAAACATGGCTGAATTCAGATGCGCGCAGTTTTAATCGAATCTGCGCCTCCGGATTACAGTTTTACTCATGCAAACCGCCAGGGAAAAAGGGGGGGCGGATTGGCTAACATTTACTCGAGCCGATTAAAATGTAAAGATGTCAGTTTTGGTAAGTTCAAGTCCTTTGAGTATCTCACCGTTGTTATTCATGGAGATTCTCAAGTTCTAGTACTATCCGTGTATAGACCTCCTAAATATAACGCGCTTTTTGAGGAATTCTCTGACTTAATGTCAATTTTAATTACTAACTATGACACACTCCTAATAGTTGGCGACTTTAATTTTCATATAGATAATCAGTGTGATCTAAAAGTAAAAGAATTTATGAACCTCCTGGATTCTTTTGATTTGAGACAACTCATAAATCAGCCTACACATAAAGCAGGTCATACATTAGACTTAGTGATTACTAAAGGACTGAAAGTTGATATAAAACAGATCATTGATATTGGTCTATCAGACCATTTTCTTCTACTTTTAATATAGAAATAATGATAAAAACACTCATGAGAAGCATATTGTTAAAAACGCTTCTTTGATTCGCAGCAGCTTTAAAACTTACAAACATTTTAAGCAATCAGTCCGTTTATAGTGCCAGCTATAATAGCGAGGACAATGTAAATAGTAAGGTGGAAAGATTTAATTCTAAAGTGAGAGCTGCTGTTGACATAGTTGCACCTGAAAAGACAGTGAAAAAATCTTCTAGCATTGGTATACCATGGAAGACCCAAAGAGTGTCTGATTTAAAGAGAACATGCCGTAGAGCTGAGCGTCAATGGAGGAAGACTAAACTTACTATCCACCACGAAATATTAAAAGTCAAAATAACAGAATACAATAACACTGTCCGTCTTGAGAGACGCTGCTATTTCTCCAAGATTATAAATAACAATGCTAGTAATCCCAGAGTCTTATTTTCAACAATTGATCGCCTACTAAACCCAGGTAGCTCAAAGGAATGCCTCCTAAGTGCTTCCAGTGAAACCTGTGAGGCTGTCGCTGTATTTTCAATCAAAAATTAATGATATTAGAAATAACATAGTATATCTCCCCAACACTAAGGATCCCCTAAACCCCAACATCCTGTTATAAACAAATTAAACTCTTTCACTAGGATAGATTTACCTGATTTAAAAAAATAATCTCTCAATTAAAACCCTCCACCTCGCCCTTGACCCGATACCAACAAGGTTTTTCAAAGAAGTATCAGGCGTGCTAATTGATAATGTTCTGACATAGTAAATTCGTCACTAGATACTGGGGTCTTCCCAGACTGTCTTAAGACTGCTGTAGTTAAACCCCTACTTAAGAAACATAATCTTGACCCTCAGCTCTTGAAAATTTTAGACCCATCTCTAACCTGCCTTCTTAAGTAAAGTTCTAGAGAAGGCAGTCATTATGCAGTTAAATGACCACCTAAATAAACATGCTATTCTTGATAAATTTCAGTCAGGTTTTAGAACAAATCACAGCACAGAAACTGCACTCGTTAAAGTAGTAAATGACTTGCGGGTAAATGCAGACAGAGGCCATTTATCTGTTCTCATCCTCTTAGATCTGAGTGCTGCATTTGACACCATTGATCACAACATTCTTAGAAATCGCCTTAGTCAATGGGTGGGCCTCTCTGGCAGTGTCTTAAATTGGTTTGAATCCTACCTGACAGGGAGAAAATATTTTGTTAGTTGTGGGAATTACAACTCAAGACACATGATATCCAATATGGTGTTCCACAAGGCTCTATCCTGGGTCCGCTGTTATTCTCAATCTACATGCTTCCGTTAGGTCAGATTATCTCAGGGCACAACGTGAGCTACCACAGCTATGCTGATGACACACAGCTGTACTTATCAATAGCACCTGATGACCCTGATTCTATTGATTCACTAACACAATGTCTGACTAGTATCTCAGAATGGATGAATAGTAATTTTCTCAAGTTAAATAAAGAGAAAACTGAAATTTTAGTGATCAGCAATAATGGATACAATGAGGCTATTAGAAATAAACTGGATACATTAGGATTAAAAGTCAAGACGGAGGTAAAAAGCTTAGGGGTGATTGTTGACTGTAATCTGAATTTTAAATCACATATTAATCAGATCATTAGGACAGCATTTTTCACTTAAGAAACATAAGTAAAGTTAGACCTCTTATATCACTGAAAGATGCTGAGAAATTAGTTCACGCGCTTGTTTTCAGTCGACTAGATTACTGTAATGCACTCCTCTCAGGACTACCCAAAAAGATATAAATCGTTTGCAACTAGTGCAGAATGCAGCTGCTAGAATCCTAACTAGGAAAAGAAAATCAGAACACATCACACCAGTTTTATGTCACTACACTGGTTACCTGTGTCATTCAGAATTGACTTTAAAATTCTGCTTATGGTTTATAAAGCCTTAAATAATCTCGCCCCATCTTATATATCGGAATGTCTGACACCTTATATTCCAAATCGTAACCTCAGATCCTCAAATGAGTGTCTCCTTAGAATTCCAAGAACAAAACTTAAAAGAAGTGGTGAGGCGGCCTTCTGCTGTTATGCACCTAAAATCTGGAATAGCCTGCCAATAGGAATTCGCCAGGCTGATACAGTAGAGCACTTTAAAACACTGCTGAAAACACAGTACTTTAACATGGCCTTTTATAACTTCATTTTAATCTTAATTTAACTTAATCCTGATACTCTGTATGTTCAATTCATCATAATAACTATTCATGGTGGCTCTAAAATCGGTACTGACCCCTACTCTCTTTTCTGTTTCTTTTTCCGGTTTCTTTGTGGTGGTGGCCTGCGCCACCTCCACCTACTCAAAGCTTCATGATGCTCCAACAATGATGGATGGATTAAAAGAAAGAAGTCTACGTGACCATCATCATCATCAAGCCCTTCCGTGAGAACCCTAAATCCAAAGAGGACTGTTTCATTTATGTTAGGTAGAATGCCCAGAGGGGACTGGGCGGTCTCATGGTCTGGAATCCCTACAGATTTTATTTTTTCTCCAGCCGCCTGGAGTTTTTTGTTTTTCTGTCCCCTGGCCATTGAACCTTACTCTTATTCGATGTTAATGTTGATTTATTTTGTTTTATAATTGTGTCTTTCATTTTTCTATTCTTTAATATGTAAAGCACTTTGAGCTACTGTTTGTATGAAAATGTGCTATATAAATAAATGTTGTTGTTGTTGTTGTTGATGTCAACCAGGACAGTCCTACAACATACGTAGCCTTGAGGAACTCCAGGCGTATCTCATCCACCCCTGGGGCCCTGCCACCAAGGAGTCGTTTTGACCACCTCGATGACCTTAGTCCCAGAGTTGGGGGAGCCCACCTCCGAGTCCCCAGACTCTGCTTCCTCATTGGAAGGCATGTTAATGGAATTGAGGAGGTCTTCGAAGTACTCCCCACACCCACAATGTCCCGAGTCAAGGTCAGCAGCGCACCATCCCCACCATATACAGTGTTGACACTGCACTGCTTCCCACTCCTGAGACGCCAGATGGTGGACCAGAATCTCCTCAAAGCCGTCCGAAAGTCGTTCTCCATGGCCTCCCCAAACTCCTCCCATGCCTGAGTTTTTGCCTCAGCAACCATCGAAGCCGCATTCCGCTTGGCCTGCCAGTACTTATCAGCTGCCTCCAGAGTCTCACAGGACAAAAGGGTTCTGTAGGACTCCTTCTTCGGCTTGATGGCATCCCTCACCGCTTGTGTCCACCAACGGGTTTGGGGATTGCCGCCACGTCAGGCACCGACCACCTTATGGCCACAGCTCTGGTTAGCTGCCTCAACAATAGAGGCACGGAACATGGCCCATTCGGACTAAATGTCCCCCACCTCCCTAGGGACATGGTTGAAGTTCTGCCGGAGGAGGGAGTTGAAGCTACCGCTGACAGGGGACTCTGCCAAACGTTCCCAGCAGATCCACACAACACGTTTGGGCCTACCAGGCCTGACTGGCATCCTCCCCCACCATCGAAGCCTACTCACCACCAGGTGGTGATCAGTTGACAGCTCCGCCCCTCTCTTCACCCGAGTGTCCAAGACATGTGGCCGCCTGTCCAACGACACGACAACAGAGTCGATCATTGAACTGAGGCATAGGGTGTCCTGATGCCAAGTGCACATATGAACACCCCTATGCTTGAACATAGTGTTCGTTATGGACAATCCGTGACGAGCACAGAAGTCCAATAACAAAACACCACTCGAGTTCAGATCGGGGGGGGCCATTCCTTCCAATCACGCCCTTCCATGTCTCACTGTCATTGCCTACGTGAGCATTGAAGTCTCCCAACAGTACAAGGGAGTCCCCAGAAGGTATGCCCTCTAGCACCCCCTCCAGGGACTCCAAAAAGGGTGGGTACTCCAAACTGCTGTTCGGTGCATCCGCACAAACAATATTGAAAGTAAACTCTACCTTTCCATTATAAATCCTCAACTGTTGGTCTACCATTTAAATCTAAATGCAGAAGCATCAGTAAGTTCAAGTACATTATCCAGAACAAACTGCTTTCAAGAAAACTTTAAATTAATTTCATTTTAATTTAATCTTAATTCACTCAATCATTTTACTTTAACTGTAGCTGTTAGATAAACAGTAATCAAGTGATGTTTTATAGATAAAATGATCTGATAATTATAAAGTAATCCAAATGACACCAGTGTCTGTCTGATTAACTAAATTTTCATGTCAGTTTAGTAGAATTCACTGGTCAGTATTTTTAAAAGTGTACTTTATAATTATAATAATTGCACTATTTTCTCAATGAGAGGAAATTTGAAAAATCCTAGAGGTGAGTAGTATGAACTGCAATTCATTGCATAATATTTCCCACTATCCTGATGATACCAATATGGTGTCACGATATCAGGAAAAAATTTTAAGCCCCTCAGCATTCACAAACTTGTAGCTAAAAAGGTTTTCTTTCTGTAATTTACAAATGCTTTCAAGGTGAACCTGGGGTAGAAGAGTGTAAACAATAAATAAACAGATTCATGATAAATTTAACCAATTAAAAAATACTGGAAATATTCAGATGCTCAGGATGTTATCCATCCATCCATTTTCCAACCCGCTATATCCTAACTACAGGGTCACGGGGGTCTGCTGGAGCCAATTGCAGCCAACACAGGACGCAAGGCAGGAAACAAACCCTGGGCAGGTCGCCAGCCCACCGCATCAGGATGTTATATAGATCTAAATATATTCTGCTAAATTTACATTCTTTTCTGATTGGTTAAAATTACAAAAAAATCAAATAAAGTCGAATTTTTAAAATAGAATTTCTCATTATTGTGAATGCAGAACTGTTAATTGTAATTTGTTACTAAAACTTAAGTTCTTGATCATTGATATGTCATGGTGTGCTGTTGTCCGAAGCGTTACTGAGGGTTTTTTTTTTTCTTTTTTTGGGTGTAGAGTACAAGTCAAAGGAGGTTACGCTTAAGCTTTGTAATGCACTTGTTAGGTCTTGCTTGGATTACTGCATTCAGTTTTTGCTTGCAGGCTTAAAAAACCACAAGAAAAGATCCAGATAAGCACAACTAATTTAATTCCAAGGCTACAGGGTATGAGTTAGGAGAAAACGTTGAAGGAATAGAATTATTTCATGTTAAGCAAGCAGAGATTAAAAGGTGACATGATTTAAGTTTTTAAAATTATGAAAGAAAATACTACAGTGGAGCCATGCAATTACTTTAAAATGATTTCAGCAAGAACACTGAGATACAGCTTAAAATTTGTCAAGGGTAAATGTCACACACCTGTTGGAGCATTTTTTTTCACAAAGAGGACCATAGACACATGAAATGAAACCCCATGTAGTATAGTGAAAGTAGGACTTTAGGGACCTTCAAATCTCAGCTTGAAGTTATTTTGGAGAAATTAGTTGGATTAGCAAGCTTTGTTGGCCTGAATAGTCTGTTCTCATCAAATTTTTTCTAATGTTTTAAAAATTGGCAAATATGGTCTGGAACTCATACTGTGGATTTTCAAAAATAGTTGGATTCAATTCAGGAAAAGTCAGTTTGCTCTCAATAGACCTGCATGGCCATCTATGGAAAATCCAACGGATGAGAGAGCTTGGAGTGTAGTTTGGGGATTTGAAAGAACCAACTTTATATGGAATTAGTTGAAGCCATTCACTGAAAAGTGAATTCACTGCAGCAAATACCTAAACATTGTGGAAATGGTTTGCTTCAAATTTGCTTCATGGGGCATATACTCTCATATTTGAGCTGTCATTCAGTTTAATCTGCATGTCTTTCAGTTTGGCAATATAAAGACCAACAAGATAAAATACTGTATGTTGAAAGCTTGCAAATACCATGAAGTAGTAATTTTTTTTATATATATATTTTTGAAGGTTCTTGAAGAAAGCAACGAACATTATCGCAATTCTTTTCTCTGCAAGAGCTGTTGCAGTGTTGTTGAACCCGTTATCCTTGTCTTAGTCCAGAAAATTCCAGGAGTTGGCAAAGTGAAAGCTCTGGCATTGCTGCAACAGTTTCCAAGTATACAGCAACTGAGTAATGCTAGAACTGAAGAACTGGAGGCGATTGTGGGACAAACCACTGCACAGCAAATTAAAATTTTCTTCATGAAGATTTAGTCAATATTCACAGCTTTGATGCATTATATTTTTTACAGGTTTGGGATAGAAGAGTAAAAGAAATAATAATTACAAAGCATCAATTCTGTTGCATGGTTCTGTACTTGTTCATTTGTTTGTTTTTCTTTTTGTTTTTTTAAATGTTCTGATCTTAATGACAAAATTTAAAATGAAAGAGTAGACCATGCAGAATACCTTTATTGTGTTTATTCTGTCTGCAAGATTTCATTGTTTAGATGTAGACTGTCCTTTTTCAGTGTATTAAAGTCATCATTAAATCATTAGGGAAACCAAATTTCACTAGCCAACATTCTGATTATGACGTGCTGCCTTCTTTTATTTAACACATAAGATTTGGTTAATTCCTGGTAATGAAGGGCAACATCTTTGAAATAGAGGAACCCTCTTAAATATAACTCAAGGTGGGTTTCAGACCCCTTTGGGGAGGTTTGGAGTGGGGCTGAAAGTGTATTATGTTTGTGTGTCAAAACCCATACCTTAAAAAGTACTTTCACATTAATATTTGCATTTTTAATGTTATTTCTTTTTTCTTAGGTTTAGAGTAGTTTATATATTTTTCAGTAGATAGTTATTAGCTAATCATTCAGATAAATTGTTTCTTCTTTTTAATCTGTAGATAAATAATTCTTTAATTTTGTGTGTAGAGCTTCCCAACTATGTTTAGCCAAAAGACCAGACTTACTGAGGAAAAATTGTATGATTAGAACAATACCTAATCTCTAGAAAATGTAAAATAAAATAATGTGGAGAAAAATTGTATTATTTTACATATGGTGTACTATTAGATTATATTTATCTGAAGCGTCTAAACAGGTGAGCAGTCAAATAAGCCTGTATGTGCGAGTGCAGTTAATTTAAGAAATTTGAGATATTTGGTTAAAAAATAGTTACCATCTTATTAGCTTAAGTGGCACAGTAGCACAAACTGATTAGCCCTGCCACTTTACAGATCCAGTTTACTAAGTTCAAGTCCAACACCTCATTGTCTGAGTGGAGATTGCATGCTTTCTCTCTGGATTCCTTCTGGTTTCCTCCCACATTGTTAAATACTTGTAGGTTTGGTTAAAAGATCCCAGTGTGAGTGTGGGTAGGTGTGTAAGTGGACCCTGCAGTGGACTGGTGCTCTGTCCATGCACTTTTCCCACATTATGCCCAGTACTAGCAGGATAAATGTTTGCTTTCTGATCCTCTGAACTGGATTAAGTGGTTTTGAGAATGATTTTGACTATTTTTAGTTTTTTACTGAATAAAGTATATTTTCTTTAAGATTGTCAAACTATTACAAAATCAAGACATTTCTTAAAGATCATAAAATATGTAAAACAGAATTGTGGTACCATTGGGAAAGGCATCCTTCAAAGTTCAAATTTTTCTGCTGAAATCTCTTTCTTGTTAGAGTTAGAGAGTCGTCAGCCTTAGCATATCTACATCCATTTTGTTTAGTTATTCTTCAACATTGTTTATTTTTTTGTGTGTGTGTGTCACCGACTTAACTCTTCAAGCTCGGTTTTGAAGGCAGTCAGTCCACCATACACATATTAAAAAAATAAATGTCAAAATACAACCATAAATTGGCAGAGGAAAATTCATCATAAAGTATAAAAAGGAGCAAAACGTAGTATGAATTCATTCAAAAATCTAAATCAATTTCCTAAATTTTGTATTATTTGACTGCAAGAATATACTTTTAACTATTTTTAGTGTTCAGTTTAACAATGTTTAATCAGGTTTCTTCTAAAGTGCAGTTTAAATTTGGGGCATTGTGCACAACCAGGTCTTTGACCCACTGAACAGCTGATTGCCAAACTCTGCAGGTGCAAGTTACAGTCAAGAGCAACTGCAACAGAAAGGTAACATCCTATGCATGCAAACTTAATAGAACAGTTTAAAAATAGTAATTTAAAACGACAGAATATTCATGCAACAAGCAAGATAAATTGTTCATCAAAAATGTGCAAAAGATTTGCACATATAAAATTAGTACTTGCAGGAATTACTACATTTCGGTGGAATATCTGCAGTCCTGCACCAAATCTTAAACCCTGGACATCAGCAAAAACAGTCCAGTTAAGGAGTGGTAAATTTATGGAGGAGGTTCTCAGGTGTTTCAAATCTAATTCTTCTAAACAACCACTTAAACTAATTGCTCTTCTTCTGTTGAACCAGCCTGGAAAGCATGTACTTGCATGACTCAATTATCCCTATTCACATAAAACATAACTTATGGTGGATTCCTGCAAAACATTTGCTGAAGTTTTACTACACAAAAGAACTGAAACAAGACTGAAAATTAAAATAACATTTACTTTGAAGCAACCTACCTCAATAGCTACTAATGTTGTTCTACCACACTGACTCCTCAATTTAGCACATATTGCCACTCTCTACAATTGGATTTTGGAGTTCTTAAACCAACAGAATTCAGCATGTATGGACTGGTTCACAATGGTGCTCAACACAGCCATGCCAAAGGGTGGTGTGCTAAGTACCTTTCTCAACTCCTTGTTCACCTGACTGTGTTGCCAGAGAAAGCTCTAACTACATCATAAAATTTGCTGACAGCACCACTTTAATGTAAATGATTACCAATGATGATAAGACAACTTAAAGAAAAGAAATTTACCTCCTGACAACCTGATGCCATGACAGCAGTCTTATTCTATTCTAACAACATACTACAGTCCCATCTGCATTTGAAAGGGAATGCTGTTGAGAGCATGAACATATTCATATTTCCTTCAGTGACCATCACTGGTAAGCTAAAACCGGCACAATATGCTTTGTTTGTTGTTAAATTATGTAAATCACTATTGAGGCCTCATCTGGAGTACTGTATTCAGTTTGAGGCTTAATATTACAAAAATGACATAGCAACACTATGAGAGGAGAGCAACTATTCTATCTCCAGGACTGCATTGTATGAGCTGAAGAGAAATGTTGAAGAAGTGGGACCTTTTCAGTTTAAGGCAATGGAGATTTAAAGATGACATGATAGTATTGTTTAAAATTTCTGAAAGTAATTAGTACAGTGTATCCCTACTGTTACTTAAAAATCTTTAAGAAGAATTTGGGGACACAGTTGGAAAATTATTAAGGGTAAATTTTGCACAAATATTCTTTATTACACAAAGAACCATAGACATATGGAATAAATATCCAAGTATTTGTGTCCAACTGGGGATGCATGCTCCCTGGAAATGTGCTATTTTTAGAAATGCAGGTCATAGTTTGAACCTGTATATATATCACTTCAGTAATCATGGCGGAAATATTTAGACGAAAAATATGTACAAAATAAAGGATAGATATGCTTTAAAATGAAGCTTTCACTCCCAATATACATTGTAGTAAAATCAGTTATACATTGAAATACAGCCAAAGAGGAGCCATTTGAACAGTGCAATCATCATTCAGTTCATCAGTGAGGATGCTGCGACTGCAGTTCCATTTGGTAGATCACAATGTGCTATTTGTGACCAATACTAGATATGTCCTCAAACTCCCACACTTTTAGCACATTTAGTGAGCTATTTGAATATGCTCTATAGCAACTGGGCTCTTACAAGTCCCCAAAATAGCACATTCTTTTCACTATCTGTCAATAGTGCATCCAATCACATAAAATGCCTGTCTGAAAGAACGTACGTTGATTCGGCTGAATGCATGTATGCTAAATATAATTATGCTCGTAAATAAAACTATTAAATAACTATTTTTCAATTCTGGTTACAGTATTGTGGTAGCCAACAAGATTTTAGGGACCTTTGCTTTGTGACTTGATGTTATTTAGGGGAATCAAAGTGAATAGGATTGGTTAAATGAGATATTTTGTTTTATTATTTATTTAATAAATTTATTTGAAAAAATTAACATTCTATATGATCAATTGTAACTTATACAACAAAGAAGATAACATTAGATACAACCAAATCAAACTTAACAAAAAAGAATTAAATCCCCACCCGAGCGAAAGGGAGGAGAGCCATCAGGAAGAGCAAATCTATAAAAATAACAAATAAGGGAGAATGTCCTTTTTCCCAGTAAAAATGCTTATTCTAAAATGTTTTTAATTAGATCTTGCCATGGATGTTTTGAATATATCCTTGTATTATCGTGATATTTCCCTCTACTTACCCTTTAACCTAGGGGTATGTGTACTCATCGGGTACTTACCAGGTTGGTCTACTGTTGCACCATAAGATGAACACACACTTAGATAGATAGATATACGCATACACACAGAAACTCAACAGTGCCCTATAAGTGACACACACGCACAGCTGGTTAATCTCTAGGTCTCCTATAAAATATTCAAACATGCAGAGGCTCATCATCCTTGACTATATGCCATTTATCAGCCAATAATGCCTTTCTTTAAGTACGCTTCCTTACTATGGGGTGTAGCTCTCACCTGCACCCTTGGTAAAAATTGCAGCACAAAGGTAATGGCAAATCTACGGCTGCACCAGGTGCTCAAAAAAATCTAACTTATTACTTCAGTCACTCTAGACATTAAAACAAAGCATAGAGAGCTAAAAGCAGTGTGGTATTTATTACATGAGTAATAATAATAATACCAGTAGAGAAAAGCATAAAAGAAAATGTGGATAGCAAAGTCTGGATGTATATAGTCTTTAGAAAGAGCTTACAAAAAGTTAAAAGATGACAAGGATGAATGTTGCCAGCAGCTTGTGATCTAGCTCTTACAGTTGTTCAGAAAAACGATATGTTTTCAAGATGTGATTGTTAGATGTTTTGATTGGCTGGCTGTCAATATGAAGAATGAATTCACTCAGATTCTTTAAACTTGAGTACTTCTATTTTCCCCAAACAATAAAAATTTAGATGTGAATTTCCCCTTGGAATTAATAAAGTATCTATCTACTACTGGCATGTCTTCCTTTCCCAGGCTGTAAACCAATTTAGCAACTTGTTGTCCCAGATACCCAGGTTATAAGCTAATCAGCCTTAGGCACCAGCATGTCTTCCTTTCATTGTCGGAACAGCAGCTTTAAAAGTGAGGATATGCTTTGATGTGTCTTTTATTAAGTTCATCTGTTCTTTTGTCTTGAACAAAATATAATGAAAGTATACTCCAACATTTACAGATTTTGTACCCCACAACAATCCTCTAAGCGAGAATTTTATTTTTTCCAGTTTCAAGTAGTATAGGACATCACTTACCCACTGACTTATAACTTATTCTATGTTAATTAATGTTGACTTATTTTATTTTCTTACTGTGTCTCTTATTTTTCTATTCTTCATTATGTAAAGCACTTTGAGCTACATTTTTTTTGTATGAAAATGTGCTATATAAATAAATGTTGTTGTTGTTGAATGATTTGCTGGCTGAAAGTACTCTGTGTTATTTATTGTTATAAGTGGGCTAGGATTCTTCCAATTAAGCAAGATAAGTCTGCATGCTAGTAGTGTGATATAGGCAATTACAATCAATTTATCCTTCACTTTAGGCCTATCTGGGAGTGCATCAAATACAGTTGTTAAAGGGTTAGGAGGGATTATGACACCAAGGGTGTCTGATGGGCATTTGAAGGATTTAGTTCAAAATTTTGTTAATTTGGTGCACTCCAAAAACATTTAACCTAGTGAGGTTGCAGCTATATTGCAAAGTTCACAGGTTGAATTTTTGTCCTGAAACATTTTGAATAATTTTATATTTGATTGATAAAATTTAAGTTGAATGTTTCAGTGCTTTGCAGTTATGAAGCTGGAGTGTATTTCATGCATCACTGCCTTCCTATCCTTTTCTGAGATATTATGTGAAAGATCCTTTCCTTACCATACCCTAGGTTCTTTGAAAGGAATATATTTTTAAATATTACTGAGTTGCTATCTGAGTCTTCAGGACGGATAACTATTTCTTTTTGAACAGAAATGGACGGGAGTTGTGGAAAGTTGGGTAGGTTTACTTTAGAAAAGTTTCTGATTTGAAAGTAGTGGAAGGGGAGTTAAATTTAAAGCATAATTGTTTATACGATGCAAAGACATTATCTATATACAATTCTCTAAGTGTTTACATCCTGGATGTTTTCAAAGCACTAAATACTGCATAAGTTTGAGATGGTAGAAAAGGTGATTGTCATGTAGAAGTGCAACAGATAAAAGCTTGTTTGCCTTGAAGTGCTTCATGCATTGGTTCCTTATTCTGAATGAATGGTGGAAAACTGAATTATTGGTATATTAACAATAATTTGTTTACTTGAGCAGAAAACAGGGCATATAAAGAGGTACAGCAGGACTTTATTTCTATTGCAGACCAA
The DNA here is from genome assembly GCF_016835505.1 of Polypterus senegalus. NCBI lineage: Eukaryota > Metazoa > Chordata > Cladistia > Polypteriformes > Polypteridae > Polypterus > Polypterus senegalus. Next base: position 110,325,371 of record NC_053162.1, on the reverse strand, counting down.
GGGCCTGCATAACGGCATGCATAGAATTCACACTAAAACATGGTGTACGAACAAAGTGGAAATATGTATGCACAAAAATCCAGATGCATAGATCTGTGCGTACGCCAACTTCCATGTTCTTCCGCTACATAAATCCTGGTCAGTATGAAAAGTAGCGCATGTGCCTGCCACCTCCCCAACTCCTCCCAGAATTACACCTCTTTGAATATACAAATCAATATAAATAGCCCTTAAACTAAGCATTCTGTGAAAAGTCAATGGCAATAGCACCAGGGATAATAGAAGAAATTCAGAGAATACCAAGTGGAGGCAAGGAAAAACTTGCTATTTTTTGGTTTAAACAGTGGTATAAACAACAGTTGATTGAGTGACATAGAGTGTCGGAGAAACATGAAAGTTCAAGTTCACAAAGTCGCACAGTGCCCGAAACACACTGTCTGAGAATCATATAGAAGGTTATTAGGGCACAGAGAAAATAAAGCACACATTGGGGGAAAAAAGCACAGAACTTTAATCTTGAAATTTTCACTTTAATCACATAGTTTATTTTGTCATTAAAGTAGAACATCAGAAATTTTGTCTTAAAATCTTTAAATTTACTAGTTTCAAAAATACCATCATAACTAATGTAGCATGTTAAATGCTTTGTATTTTATGTGTTCTATGTGTGTGAATCACTATGTGATTCTTAAACGGGCTTTCTCTTCCTCCGACAGGACACAGAATCCATTACATTTGTGATAATGGATAATTACAGCTCTCTGAATAATTGAATGAATGAACACTTGATATAATTTTCATGATGATAGGAATTAAAGCACGTTATTAAACATGGGACCACAGTGCGGTGCAGTGCTAGTGAGGAGCTGGTGCCCCATTCAAAGATTGTTCCTGCTCTCCACAAGATGCTTGCTGCGCCATGGCCTTCGATGAAATAATTTATTTCAGTAGTACTGTCTCTTTCAAACGTACTAACCCCCAATTCCTGTCCTTCCTTTTCTTTCTCTAAGTACCCAATCGCCACACAATCAGCTCTGAAATAGATGTCAAGCCATCTGTAAGCTTAGAGCGCAGATTCTTCAAAACTTTTAAGGAACATTGAAATATCTTTGTAGTACATGTTTAATTATTGTATCCATCTATCCATCCAGTGTCATGCCAGTCCCAGGAAGATTACAGCTGAGCACACGAACAATCCCTGAACGGGGCGCCAGCTCGTCGGTAGCACTGCAACACCATGTCCTCACATGTTTAATTATTAACAATATTGATTATTTAAATGATGTTAACATTTTATCTGTTGTAAAGGACCGAGAGAGACAGTAGCAAGGGTTGGGGTTTTCCGGCCCCGTATATTGTACAGTTAAACAAAAACAGGTCAAAATCATAAACTAAACAGTTCATATCGCGCCGACTCCTGGCGTCGGCCATTTTATTGGGGAGGAGCCGGAAGTGGAGGAATGTCGGGAAGGACCGCAAGGGAGGATGGGAAGGATGGCGTCAGGGCAAGATGGCGGAGGAAGGGCGGAAGTATGCGCACTGCGGTCATCCATGCCTATGGTGCAGGGCGGTCTTTTTTCTATGAGGAAGCAGAGGGAGAAAGTTAATACCCCACCATTCCCTGGCGAGTGGTTTCCCAGGTGCTGTCGAATCAATCCATGCCTCCTACTCGCGCGTGCGTGACACGATCCCCCCCTTAGCCCAGGACCGTCAGGTCGGGCGGACCTAACCGAGAGGTCGTGAATACGAGAGAGGGCATCGGCATTGGCCTGAAGGGTGCCCGCCGATAAGTGACAGTGAACTTATACGGCTGTAAGTCCAGGAACCACCTGGTGACCCGGATTGACTCTTTGTGCAGGGACATCCACTGAAGTGCAGCGTGATCAGTCACAAGAGCGAACTCGCGACCCAGCAGGTAGTACCGGAGGTGGGTCACTGCCCACTTAATGGCCAAGGCCTCCCTCTCCACTGCAGCGTGCGGGTCTCCCGGTCCATCAGTTTCGGCTAAGGTACATCACAGGGTGCTCGACACCATCGGCGCTTTGGCTCAGCACGGCACCCAGGCCTGTGTCCGGCGTCGGTCTGGAGAATAAGCGGGAGCCCAAAATCGGGCGTCCGTAACACAGGTGCCGGCGTTAGGGCCTTCTTTAGGTCACTGAGCGCGTGTTCTGCTTTGTCGGTCCACACCACGTATAGGGGAGCGCCCTTTTTTGTCAGGTCAGTCAAGGGTGCTGCTCTTTCGGAGAAACGGGGAACAAACCGGCGGTAGTAACCCGCAAGCCCCAAGAAAGCCTGCACCTGTTTCTTGGTACTCGGACGGGGCCATTCTAAGATGTCTTTCACTTTGGAGCTCTGTGGCCGCACCTGTCCTTGTCCCACGAGGTAGCCTAAATATTTGGCCTCCTTTAATCCAAAAACACTTCCGGGGTTTATGCGGAGGCGGCTTTAGCCAGTGTTAGGAGGACAGCTGCGACCTGCAGTAGATGCTCCTCCCAGGTGCGGAATAGATGACAACGTCATCCAGGTAAGCGGCACTATAGGACTGGTGGGGCTTCAGCACTCTATCTACCAGGCGTTGGAAGGTCGCGGGCCCGTGCAGCCCAAATGGGAGGACCTTGTACTGCCAGTGCCCGCTAGGGGTGCTAAAGGCCGTTTTCTCCTTTGCGGATGCCGTTAAAGGAATTTGCCAATACCCTTTTGTCATGTCAAGGGTAGTCAGATATCGAGCCGTACCCAGCGCTCAAGGAGGTCGTCAATGCGGGGCATGGGGTAGGCATCGAACTTGGAGATCTGATTCAGGCGTCTAAAGTCATTACAGAACCTCCAGGAGCCGTCTGGCTTGGAGGCGAGGACAATAGGGCTGGACCAGGGACTATGGCTCTCTTCAATTATGTCCATGTCCAACATACGTTTCACCTCCAGTTCGACCTCTGCGCGTTTTGCCTCCGGGAGTCGGTAGGGCCTCTCCCGGACGATTACCCCGGGCTCCGTGACTATATCGTGCTCAATCAGCGGTCCGGCGGGTGACTCGCTCACTACCTCGGGGATGGCTCGGAGTGTTTGGGCTAACTCCTGCCGCTGCTTGGGGTCAGCTCTTCACGAGGTTAAGGGCAGTTGTGCTTGCGAAAGGGAGAGTGACCTACGGGAGCTGGGAAGCTCCTCTCTATCTCTCCAGGGCTTTAACAGGTTGACATGATAGATCCTCTCACTTTCGGTCGGCGGTTGGGCTGTTTTACCAAATAGTCGGCGAGTCCTTTCTCTCCTTAACCTCGTAAGGCCCTTGCCAGTGGCGAGCAGCGAGTGGGAGGTGGGGCGAGCACCATAACTTCGGTCCCAGGCGGAACTCCCTGAGGGCGGAGTTGCGGTTGTAACACGGGCCTGCGCTGCTTGCGCGAGTCCGTGCTCTTTTAGGAGGGGCCTGATCTTTGTGAGTGGTCGGCGCAGTTGCTCCACGTGCTCAAAATATTAGAGGAGGGAAGAGCCTCGGCCTCCCAGCCTTCTTTTAGGATGTCGAGGATTCCCGGGGTTGTCGCCCGTATAGTAATTCAAAGGGGAGAAGCCGTAGAGGCCTGGGGTACCTCCCGGTAGGCAAAAGCACGGCGGGAGGAGCTGGTCCCAGTTCCTGCCGTCGCGCTGACTACCTTGCGGAGCATCTGCTTAAGCGTCTGATTAAATCGTTCGACCAACCCGTCAGTTTGCGGGTGATAGACTGGCGCTTTCAGGTGCTTTATCTGCAGTAATTTGGCCACCTCCTTGAGCGTATCCGAAGTGAAGGCGTACCCTGGTCGTGAGGACCTCCTTGGGTATGCCCAGCGCGAAAACAAGTTAACCAGTTCCCGCGATGCTTTTAGTATTAGCGGGCGCGGGGAACCGCCTCTGGGTACCGGGTGGCATAGTCCACCATGACTAGGATATACTTGTGGCCACGGGTTGAGGGCTCCAGGGTCCCACCAAATCGACCCCTATCCTTTCAAAGGGGATGTCCACGAGGGAATAGGGACTAGAGGAGCACGGTCCCTCCTAGGAATCTGGCGGGTCTGGCACTCGGACAGGATTGACAGAACCGCGGACCTCCTCATTGATCCCAGGCCAGTAAAAGCGGAGCTTAATCCTCTCCAGTGTTTTTGGCCCGAGGTGGCCTAGGAGGTGAGCATGTGCCAACTTCGCATATCTCCCGCCCGGAAGGTGCGGAATTAGCAACAACTTCGCACCTCGCCCTCATGGGGAGCCACTCGGGACAACAGATCATTTTCAAGGACAAAGAAGGGTTCCGCGGTGTGGATCCGTCCGCTGTCGAGCTGTTAGGCAGAACAATCGCGTTCCGGGCAAAGCGCAGGGAGTCATCATTCCACTGCTCCCTCTTAAAGGAGGCGGCGTGGACGAAATTGATGGTCCAGGCGCGAGGAGTCTTGGGGCCTGGGCCCGGGAGAGTTCCTGGCTAGTCCCTTCTCCGGCGGAATCTTCGGGTCAAGGTCCGTAGCCACGGAAGGTCCCCGAGACACCAGCGCCCATAGGGCCTGCCCTTGTGCGGCGTGGAGGCGCGGGAGGGTGCCTTTTCCCCTCATGACAAGATCCAACGAGGCCCGGGGAGGCGAATGGCTTACCGCTGATTCTTTTAGACCAGTCTTGTCCCAGGATCACTGGGAAGGGGGTCAGGTAACACAGCGACCGTCATTTGGATTGGTTCCCCTTCCAGGTAAGATAGCAGTGGCGGAGCGATATGACCTAGTCCCCCATGTACACAGGTAACCAACAAATGTTGCTTTAACCACTGTTGCGGTAAGGCAAGCGGCGAGCAACAATGGTAATGTTGCTGCGGAATCAAACAAAGCCACCACAGCGTGCCCATTTAGCAACACCACTCCCGTATCCGGACTCGCCAAGGGATGCGGCGGGGTACAATACCTCTCCGTTGATGTCCAGCTGCAGTCCATAGGCTCCGGGGCGATGTGATGGGGGCAGTTTGGCAGCAGGTGGCCGGTCTCGCCACACTTGAAACAGCGCGGCGGACCCGGCCTCTCTTTGGCTCTGGCTGGCGCTTCTGCAGCGTCGAGGGCTTCGGGGTGGCCGCCCGTCCCTGCGGTTCCAGCGAGCAGGCTTTTCTGACCCCCAAGTGGAGGACCGCCAACTGGCGCTCCAGGGCGTCGAGGAGGCCCGACATGTTTGATAGGCGTGCCCCGGACCTGCTGGGCGAGGGAACTGGGCATTGCATTGACCAGGCCTTCACAGGCCACCCGCTCGACGACTTTCCGCCCGTCGGGGCTCTCTGGCGTAGCCAGCGGCCCATCTTGCCCCAGAACTTCGAGCGCCTGGGCGCGGGCACCGGGTCAAAGACCCAGTTCCGCCATTCGGCGCCTGCTGGCCGGGCTAATGCCGTAGCGGGCCAATATTTGGGCTTGAGGAGGTCGTAATTAGCGGCCTCCTCCTCAGGGAGGTCATAATAGGCCAGCGCTGTCCCTTTAGGTATGGCGCCAAGATGGGCGCCCACTCGGACCGCTGCCACTCGTTCGGGTGGCGTCCTCTCAAACATGCCCAGGTAGGCATCGGCGTCCTCGAAGGCCCATCGGTACCATATAGGAGGCGGCTGCCTGGGCGGAGTCTGGTCTCGCCCGTTGGGCTTCCACTAACCTGGCCGTGGCCTCCAGCTCCCGGTTGGTAGCGGCTTGCGCTTGCTGCAGGGCCTGGAGCTGGGCGTTCATTCCCTGCAGCACGGTGTTCAGGTCCTGTCCCTCCGTCATTCCGGGATCTCTTATCCTGCCGACTCGCCACTTGTAAAGGACCGAGAGAGACAGTAGCAAGGGTTGGGGTTTTCCGGCCCGTATATTGTACAGAAACAAAAACAGGTCAAAATCATAAACTAAACAGTTCATATCGCGCGCGCCGACTCCTGGCGTCGCGGCCATTATTGGGGAGGAGCCGGAAGTGGAGGAATGTCGGGAAGGACCGCAAGGGAGGATGGGAAGGATGACGTCAGGGCAAGATGGCGGAGGAAGGGCGGAAGTATCGCACTGCGGTCATCCATGCCTATGGTGCAGGGCGGTCTTTTTCCTATGAGGAAGCAGAGGGAGAAAGTTAATACCCCACCATTCCCTGGCGAGTGGTTTCCCAGGTGCTGTCGAATCAATCCATGACCTCCTACTGGCGTCGTGACACTGTATAATATAATAAACATATTTTGCTGGATTTCATCTTGAAAATGATAGGAGATGTGAGCAGAGGGGCTGTTTGCACAGAGGCTGTTTGCTTAAAAGATACTAACGCCTCTAAAAATGCTAATGCAAACTTAAAAGCACAAGTATTGATTTTTTGATTGTTTGCTTTTCTTTGCGAGCTCTCTCTCTCCCTCTGAAATTCTCTGATCCTGAAAAGAAGAAGATCTATTTGCATTCTTCTAATTGTGAGAAAGAACTGTCATCTCTGTCTTGTCATGGAGGACAGTTTAAACTTTTGACTAAAGGGTGTTATTTCATGTCTAGAGGGCTCTAATAATGTTAACAGTGTGGGAGAGTTTATAAGGGCTTAAAATATATAAAAATAACTACACAAACATATGGTTTCTACTTGCTTGATTTTCGTCTATCGGGGTTCTGGAATGCAACCCCCGCGATCGAGGAGGGATTACTGTATTATATTAAACAAATTCTGAAGATTAGAAGCTAAATATCTGTCTTTAATAAATCTGGTTTAGTCTTAATGATATTACAGAAGGAAGCAGTTTCTCAGTCCTTCTATCTAGAAATTTGAAGAGCATCTTAAAATCATTATTCAGAAGTGAGATTTGTCTGTATGATGCAGATTTTAATAAGACCTTTTTTTCTTTGGAAAGACGGAAATGAATGTTTACCAAAATGTTTGAGGTAGAATATTGTTGTCTCTAGCTTCTATAAACTTTGCTAATAATAGTGGAGCTAACTTATTTGAACATTTTGTATGAAATCCTACTGGGTAATCATTAGGGCCTGTTGCTTTTCCACTTTGAAGGGAGTTTATAGCGTCCAGTAATTCTAAGAGTGTCAGAGGTTTCCCCAGTTCCTCTGCACCAACAGTATCTAGCTCTGGTATTTTCAATGCATTATAAATTTAATTAGATTGTGTCTCATCTTTTTTAAAATGAATAGACTATAAGGACATAGTACTCTTTACGTTTGTGGGGTTTATTTTTATGGTCAATGATTTTATCTCCATCTGTGCTGGTAATTTCTGTAATTGCATTGTGAACTTCTGCTTATAGGTATGTTTAGCTAAGATGTTATTAGCCTTCTCTCCATATTCATAGTAAAGATGTCACAATTTAAAGATGAGCTGTTCCATTTCTTTTTTTATCAAGAGTTTAAGGTCAGATTACAGAACCTGCCTGTATTGTTCCAAATTTGGAGACCTGGTATATTCTTGATCTATTCTGATAATTTTGCCGATTAACTCTAACGCTTCCTTGGATTCCAATTTATTTTTATGGGAAAGATATGAAATAATCTGCCCTGTTAAAAGAGCCTTCAAAATTTCTCAAAGTATTCCTGCAGTGACCTCTGAGAATGCATATGTCTCTAAAAACTAATCAGTTTGTTTAGAGGTGAATTCTGTAAAGTTCTCATCCACTAATGACAAGGGATTAAGATGTCAGCTACAAAATAAGTTTGTATAGTGATGCAGGCTCCAAGATCAAAGGGGCATGATCAGAGATAACAATAGTGTTGTACTTGCAAGATCTGATAGTAGTAATTACATTTTTATCAATAAAGAAATAATTTCTTTAGTAACTATTAAGTACTGGTGAGAAGAAGGAATATGCTCTTGAGTTTGGGTTTAATAATCTCCAGGGATCTTATATGTGATGATCCATTACAAACTGTGTGGTTGTTTAACCTCCAGCCATTATAATTTTATGAGTGTTTATATTGGGAATAAATGCAAATACATTTAGATGAAATCTATCATCCACATTAAGTGCATAGATATTTTTCTTAGGAAAGATGGTAATTAATGCTTGGTGAAAAACTTGAGGTAGAATTTTATTGTCTCTGGCTTCTGTAAATGTTGCTAATAAAAGGAGAGCTAACTTAATTGAAATTTTTTTATAAAATCTGTTAGTGTAGCCATCAGGGCCTGCTGTGTTCCCAGTCGGAAGTGAGTTTATAGCATCTGGTAATTCTGAGAGAATCAGTGGTTTATCCAATTCCTCTGCAAGGATCAGTCTTTTTATCCCTTTTTCTGACTCTTAAAGAAGATGAAAAATTGGCTATTAACAATCTCTTTCAGTTTAGCAGTAAACAAGAGGCTGTATCTGATTTCAGCTTTGTGTAAGCACTCCTTAACACTAGAATACCAGAAGCCTACAAAAAACTCCCATACCACCTTAAATTACTTCACATCTCTGCTCATCGGTATCTTTGTTTTGCAAATGTGTCGATCAACATAAGCAGCAAGGAGCCTGCTATCCCAACACCAACCGAGTTGAGTCCGCTGCAAAATTCTCAGAGCTCAAGTGTGTTTATCCGGGTGTGAGGTGCCTGGAGTTGTATAGGGTAAATAATATATTGTTATTTGGAATACATATATTTCATGTGTGTTCCATGTCTACAACGATCTGTGTAAATATAGGATGACAGGAAATGCAAGAAATGCTGAACACATACCTAAAGCAGAAACTTTTGCCATGTTGCACCAATAATGTCGTGAAGTTTATAATGTGTGACGACTAGTCCAAATATCAAATAAACATGTGCGCTTTTATTCAAGAATATAACCAAAGAGAGAGGCAGAGACAGATTTGATCTCATTCAAGTGGTTCCTGGAATATAAAATAAACACTTTCACAAAGGTATAATGAAACAAGTGTGCTTTTATTCAAGGATAAACCTGAATAACAAAAAATTCAAGTGACAACAAGATACCCAGAAGACATGATTCACCAGCGTTTGTGTGTCTGCTTATATTCCTTCAATGATGTCTTTTACAAGTAGCAAAACTTTACACCAGCTGTTACAGACTGAAATCAAAGGATTCTTCTTTTTGGGTGCATACACCATCACTGTGACACTGCCAGATCTAAACACTAGCATTGCAAATTGCTCATATACTAAACTGACTATAGCTGCAGGTGGAAGTCCCATTTTACTTTATGGTGCCAATCAGAGTTGCGTTGCGGTGTAGCCAGCAAAACTGCTGTGAAGAAGCTGTCTGTTATTATGGTCCTGCCTTTGTCCAGTCTGATAGAGGTCACGGGACATCATATCTTTGATTGCTGGTAAAACAAATAGTTCTGAGCAGGTATCAGCCACAGCGCCTACTTTGGTCATCGCTGAATGGAAATAGATGCCATCATCTCAGGGAGGGAGAAGCAAGTTCATTGTACCACGTGAACTTCACTGAGAGAATAAAACTGAACAATAAAAAACAAACGCTAACTTTTACAAGTAGCCAAAATTTACACTGGGTGTTACAGACTCAAATTAAAGGTATGTTTTTATTATATCCCTCTACATACACATGTAGAGCAGGTTTGAGATAATAAAAATACTAAAATTAGAAAGTCTCAAAAAAATGATAGTAAAGATCACATTAGGGCAAACAAATGGAAATTATTAGAACATTAGAACACTCTAGACGAGAACAGGCCATTCAGCCCAACAAAGCTCACCAGTCCTATCCACTTGTTTCCTCCAAAAAAACATCAAGTGGAGTTTTGAAAGTCCCTAATGTCTTACTGTCTACCACACTACTTGGTAGCTTATTCCAAGTGTCTATTGTTCTTTGTGTAAAGAAAAACTTCCTAATGTGCGAAATTTACCCTTAACAAGTTACTAGCTGTGTCCCCGTGTTCTTGATGAACTCATTTTAAAATACAAGTCTCGATCCACTGTACTAATTCCCTTCATAATTTTAAACACTTCAATCATGTCACCTCTTAATCTTCTTTTGCTTAAACTGTAAAGGCTCAGCTCTTTTAATCTTTCCTCATAATTCAACCCCTGTAGTCCTGGAATCAGCCTAGTCGCTCTTCTCTGGACCTTTTCTAGTGCTGCTAGGTCCTTTTTGTAACCTGGAGACCAAAACTGCACACAGTACTCAAGATGAGGCCTCACCAGTGCATTATAAAGGTTGAGCATAACCTCCTTGGACTTGTACTCCACAAATCGTGCTATATAACCTAACATTCTGTTAGCCTTCTTAATGGCTTCTGAACACTGTTGGGAAGTTGATAGCTTAGAGTCCACTATGACTCCTAAATCCTTCTCATAAGGTGTACTCTCGATTTTCCAACCACCCATTGTGTATTCAAACCTAATATTTTACTTCTTATGTGTAATACTTTACATTTACTGACATTAAATTTCATCTGCCACAAATCTGCCCAAGCCTGTATGCTATCCAAGTCCTTCTGTAATAATATAACGGATTCCAAATTATCTGCTAATCCACCTATCTTGGTTTCATCTGCAAACTTAACCAGCTTGTTACTTATATTCCAATCTAAATCATTTATATATATTAAAAATAGCAGCGGCCCTAGCACTGACCCCTGTGGAACACCACTCATAACATCGGGCATTTCTGATGAGGTTCCTCGCACCATCACCCTCTGCTTCCTGTGTCTGAGCCAATTCTGCACCCATCTAAAAACATCACCATGAAATCCCACTTCTTTTAACTTGATGGCCAACCTCTCATGTGGCACCTTATCAAATACTTTCTGAAAGTCCAGATAAATAATATCATAAGCTCCACTTTGATCATATGCTTTTGTTGCAACCTCATTTAATTCCAACATGTTAGTAAACACGACCTCCCTCTTCTGAACCCATGCTGACTATTCAGAATAACTTCTGTCCTTGCCATGTGTTGTTCAATCTTATCCTTAGTAATTCCTTCCATTAATTTTCCTGTGATGCATGTTAAGCTTACTGGCCTAAAGTTGCATGGATCTGCCCTGTCACCCTTTTTATATAATGGGATAATATTTGCCATTTTCCAGTCCTTTGGAATCTCTCCAGTGCTCGGTGACTTCCTAAAAATATGTGTCAAGGGTTTATATATATACTCACTAGCCTCCTTAAGAACACAAGGATAAATATTATCTGGGCCTGGTGATTTGTTTGATTTCATCTTATTTAATCTGAGCAGCAATTCTCCCTCTACAATTTCCAAATCCCTCAATACCTCATTAGTAGTTGCGTTTACCTCTGGGAGGTTATCCACTTGCTCACTTGTAAACACCTCAGAAAAATGTAAGTTTAGGGCATCTGCTATTTCATCGTCTGTATCTTTTATTTCCCCTTACTATTTCTGATGAACTTGACCTCCTCCTTAACTGTTCTTTTACTACTAAAATACTGAAAGAATCTCTTGGGGTCTTCTTTCTCCTTATCTGCTATATTCCTCTCCAACTGTCTTTTAGCCTATCTGATATCCTTCTTAATGGTTGCCCTCATGTTCACATACATGCTACGATTCACTTAGTCATTAGTTTTATATGCCTTATACAGCAGTTTTTTCCTTTGCAACTTCTTTTTTAAATCATTATTAATCCATCGTGGAGTTTTTTTTAGTTTCCTATTAATTCCAAATTTAGGTATGTATCTGTCCTGCATTACATGTAAAACATTAGCCCTACCAAAGTTCAACTTAACAATTTTAGTCTTTTCATCTGTACTCTTACAAAATACTGAGAATTGTATTACATTACGGTCACTTGACCCTAGTGGTTCAATCACCTCTACACCCTCAATTCTATCCTGATTATTACAGAGTACTAAATCCAGACAGGCTTCAACCCGTGTTGGTGCTCTAACATGCTGTGTTAAAAAAAGTCACTGATTACTTCTAAAACTCCTGTTCTTGTGCTCCTCCATCTGCAAGGTTATCCCAGTTAATATTTGGATAATTAAAGTCCCCCATGACTATAATATCCCCCTGTAAACTTGCCTTTTTGATATTACTAAAAACATGTGTTTTTAAATTACTGTCTGAATTGGGTGGTCTATAACACACTCCTAAAATAAGACCTCCTTCCCTAATATTTTCCAGGTGACGCCACATGTCCTCACTAAGATGGGGCTCATCATCCAACTGAAGATGACTTACGTTTAAACCCTGTTTGGCATAAACAGCAACCCCACCTCCTTTTCTGTTCTGTCTATCCTTCCTAAAAAATGTGTATCCCTCTATGTTACAGTCATCCCCATCTTTATTATTTAGCCAGGTTTCCGTTATTGCTATAATATCATAATTATGCTCTGCTACAGTGGGAGCCACGTCAAACAGCCGCCTGGAGCATGACAGGTCCATGACAGGACCATGCACGATCCGTGCACGGAATGTGATCCCCCGCGATGACGCAGTTAACGATGCCCGCCCATAACGCGCCCCATGCGCTTTCTAAAAAGATGGTTGCAATGCTGTATAATCCCGCCAGATGGAGCATTGACTGCTTCAGTTAACTGCAGTGTCCAGGAAGCCCAATACCGTATCTTTAATATATACTGTATAGGCAGTTCTGGTATTGACAACATAGTTTCATAAATAGATGACGTGGTAAAAAAAACAACAACAAACCGATTAATAAAACAGATTTGTTAAATCACTCAATACACAACCCATGATGATTATGCTATTTATTATTAAATAATGAATTAATAAAACTAGTTAGTAAAATATTTTTATTCTAGACTATAAGTGAAGAAAAAATAAAGCAAGTTACAGTAGGCGGTTGATACGACAGCTTGCGTGGTGCAATGCTAAGAACTGCTGATTTCCGATCCGTGCTATATAAAATCATCACATTCAAATATTAACAATTCCCACACACCCTTCCTACATTCACGACATGTGTACTTGTTGCAGTGTACACATCTCTCTGTGCTATGGTTCCTATTACACTGAATGAGCACCTGACATTGTACTTTCTTCCCTATATAAATAACATTCGAGTATAGCGCGTCTCCAAATAAATCACATTCGAGTATAGCGCGTCTCCAAATAAATCACATTCGAGCTATAGCGCGTCTCCAAATAAATCACATTTGAGTTATAGCGCGTTTTTATGTGAAAACAGCATTGTCAGATTTTTGTCGTGAACGCGACTGAGAGAATGGAACTGAATTTAAAAAAAAAAAGCTAACCTTTACAATTATCATGCATTTACATATTCGTTTTCAAATAATATTGCATTATTATATAGGAGCTTCCCTTTCCTTCCTTTCCTTATATAGGAGCTTTGCCTTTCCTTCCTACCTATCTATATATCTATCCCCTTAGCTGTTTTTTATATATCTATTATACAGTGCCTTCCCTGTTTATTTATATATCTAGTGCCTTCTCTGCCTGTATGTCTGTCAGATTGCATATTGCGCTGAACTTACTGCTCTGTACTATTCTGTCCTCTGCATGTCCTGGAGTACAAAAAGAAACAGCACCATACAGCAACATGTGCGAACTGGCAAGATCGGGGAAAAAACACGCGGTCACTGATTACAAACCGCAAGATGAATGAAAGAGACAATATATGTAAAACATCATCGACTAATGCAATATTATTTGAAAGCGAATAGCGCCAGATCGGGTTTGAATATGCGCCCGATCTGACGCTGTTCGTTTTCAAATAATATTGCATGTACTGTGCGTTGAAACTGCTTCACTGAATTAGATGACTCCTTCTGTAACAGCTTCAGCGCGTATTCAAACCCGATCTGATGCTGTTCGTTTTCAAATAATATTGCATGTACTTAACTATTTTAGAATAAAAACATACAGACTGACTGAAATCAAATGTAAGAGCCAGTGTACATTACGGAAGCGTATTAGGGCCACGGTGAAAAAAAAAATACGGACACAGTGAAGAAAAAAAAAATCTAAATGTCGAGATTAAAGTCGACATGTTGACTTTATTCTCGACATTTCCACTTTATTGTCGCCAATTATGTCGAGATTAAAGTCGACATTTCCACTTTATTCTAATAGTTTATTTTGTCAGTAGAATGTCGCAAACTAAACTAAATCTTAAAATGAATGTTTAATTTACTAGATTTTCTCAAACCCCGTCATTAATTAATGTAGCAGATTAAATGCTTTATATTAAGTGTTCCCCGACCCAGTTGTTAATCTCTATGGGCTTCTTCAACTGACTTCCTCATGCACTGAGAGGCACAGAAATCGATCGCTGCACATTGACTTCATGATATTCCTGCTCTATGAACATTCAGAATACTAAGATAAATACTTGATATCTTCTTCACGATGAAATGCATTAAAACATGTATTAAACATGACTGGCGGGGAGGGCTTATATTGTGATTTGTCCACGGTTAAAGCCTGGCTTACTACTAATAATAAAAAACATTTCAATGTAACCCATGGGTCTCAATCACAAAATCAGCCAACACTGTAAACAGATGACACAACAAATTATATACTCTGAAACGTTCATTTGAACATTTAAAAATATATACAGAAAACATAAATATAAAAACAATCAACTATTATTGTTAAAGTCAGTCCGTGGCTGTTCAGGATCAAGTTTACGGGGCTTCGTTTAACGTTGAAGCACTAACGGCCAAAGTGCCACCGGTGTGTGTGTGTGTGTGTGCGCGCTCCGGCATTCGTCAGGTTTGTCTGAGCTGGCTTTAACACAAACACATTTGCGCGCCAGCAGGACGAAAAAAATCATTTTAGCACCATCTAACAGTCAGTAATAAGGGAGAAGTCAGTACATTCTCCGTTGAGATTTCTCACATTCCACTCCTCCTAAGTTTGTCTTTTAATGAAGTTCTAAGGAAACTAAGAAAAATATTTTGGGTCACTTAAGCACGAAATAGCACGGACGCAAATGATCAAGATTTTAATTGTTGTTGTCATTTTCTCAAACATGATTTTCCAACTTGGCGTTTATAAAGATTCAGACAGACTGAATTTAAGAATGCACCCCTAGTAACCTAAAAACATACACACACACACGAAGAGCAAAGCGAGCTGCATTCACACCTCAGACCGTCTTTTGTCTTGTAAATGAGGTATCCTAATTCACCTTCCAATCCCCACCAGCACACACACTCTTTGTCTGTACTGTACACTGTTGCTGTTTGTTAGGGCACTTGGTTATAGGCCTACAGAGTACTTCAATGTATAAAACACTTACTTCCTGGTTTGTTTTATTTTAAATATAGCTTATTACCTTATTCAGCAAAATAAACAATGTTATCTTTGTGTTAATTATTAACGTATTGATGTCTTTTAATTAAGGACAAAAATAGACCATGCGCTTGTGTTTAGGACTGCTGAACAGCTGTGTTCATAGGTTTAATCAAGCGATAACAGTTAAAGCATTTGTGGATGAGAGGTGTGTGTGTGTGTGCGCTCCTGCATTTCTCCGTTGGTTTTAACACAAACACATTTGCACAGACAGGTCTAAAGAACCCCTCCCCCCGCCAAAAAAACACACACAGAGCAATTAGCACCATGTCATAGTCAGTATTCTCCACTGAGGTTTCTCACCTTCTGCTCCTTCTAAGTTTGTGTTTGCTCTTTTGATGGAGTTCTTAAAACCCAAAAAATTATTTATACTGAGAAAAAATTATTATGGGTCACATAATCACAAACACAAACTAGCACAGATACATATGATCAAGTGTTTAACTGTTGTTTTCATTTGTTTCTATGACCAGTAATAATATTAATAATAATAATTTATTGTTAGCCCAACTCTTTGACTATTTAAAACAAACGCGTCTCCCATTTTTTGCCCATTTACTGTAAGTAGTTGGTTCAAGTAAATGTTTTTTTAAATACCCAAACAATCCCCAACAATTAAAACACGCACACGACTTTAGAAATAAAATTTATTCTTCCAAAACTAGTCAATCGCTTCTTAAAACCGTTCTCACCTCTCCGCCAGTGTCTTTTGTTAATCTAAATGTGCTGATAAAAGAAAAGCTGCAAGTAGCCGGCTATTCCATCCCCCCAACGACTTAGAACGTGCACAAACTTCTCCCAGCTCATGCCTTGATTGATTATCTGGGAGTGAAGTGGAGTTTTAGAGAGGAAATAATAGATCATTATTTGGAATACACGCATTTCACGTGTGTTCCATTTCTACAGTAATCCGTGTAAACACATTTTTAAAACAGAAACGTTTTTCATATTGTAGTAGTAAATGACAAAATGTAAGCATAAACTATATAATGTATGAAGCCTGAAGTCCAAATATCAAACACTTTCACAAAAGAAACAAATATAACAGAACAAGTATGCTTTTATTCAAAAATATAACTGCAGAAAAAAGCCGCCTTAACATGCGACATTGACACCTGTTTACTGTGACGGACTCCGTAGCGCAATTGAATCAGCTCCCGACTGGGAGACAAAAGATCGCGAGTTCGATCCTGCACCACTTTGTTTTGAGAAGTAAACTGCTCTTAGTCTTACTATTTTAGAATAAAAACATGCATTTGATTTCAGTGTGTAACAGTGTAATTTATGATACTTGTAAAGGTTAGTTTTTTTTATTCACTTTTCATTCTCTCAGTCGTGTTCAGGATCCTTCCCTACCCCCCCATCTGAGAATGCTGTTTTCACATAAAGATGCGCACATACTGCATTCTCGTACCAATGCTTGCGAACTGAAGTGCCTGCGTGCACTTTTCGTGGCATTACACGTCTATTTTTTTGAGCATGCCCATGTCGCTCAAACACAGGAACATATGTTGGTGTACAAGAATAAAAAACAAGTGCACTTTTATTCTAGACTATAAGTGAAGAAAAAATAAAGCAAGTTACTGTAGGCGGTTGATACGACAGCTTGCATGGTGCAATGCTAAGAACTGCTGATTTCCGATCCGTGCTGTATAAAATCATCACATTCAAATATTAACAATTCCCACACACCCTTCCTACATTTACGACATGTGTACTTGTTGCAGTGTACACATCTCTCTGTGCTATGGTTCCTATTACACTGAATGAGCACCTGACATTGTACTTTCTTCCCTGTTTAAATAACATTCGAGTATAGCGCGTCTCCAAATAAATCACATTCGAGTATAGCGCGTCTCCAAATAAATCACATTTGAGTATAGCGCGTCTCCAAATAAATCACATTTGAGTTATAGCGCGTCTTTATGTGAATACAGCATTGTCAGATTGGGGGGATCGTGAACGCGACTGAGAGAATGGAACTGAATTTAAAAAAAGCTAACCTTTACAATTATCATGCATTTACACTGGCTCTTACAGACTGACTGAAATCAAATGTATGTTTTTATTCTAAAATAGTTAAGTACATGCAATATTAGCGTCAGATCGGGTTTGAATATACGCTGACGCTGTTACAGAAGGAGTCAGCTTATTCAGTGCAGCACTTTCAATGCACAGTACATGCAATATTATTTGAAAACGAACAGCGTCAGATCGGGCGCATATTCAAACCCGATCTGACGCTATTCGTTTTCAAATAATATTGCATTAGTGCGATGATGTTTTTACATATATTGTCTCTTTCATTTATCTTGCGGTTTGTAATCAGTGACCGCGTGTTTTTTCCCCGATCTTGCCAGTTCGCACATGTTGCTGTATGGTGCTGTTTCTTTTGTACTCCAGGATATGCAGAGGACAGAATAGTACAGAGTAGTAAGTTCAGCGCTATATGCAATCAGACAGACAGACAGGCAGAGAAGGCACTAGATATATAAATAAACAGGGAAGGCACTGTATAATAGATATATAAAAAACAGCTAAGGGGATAGATATATAGATAGGTAGGAAGGAAAGGCACTATATGATAGGCAGACAGGGAAGCACCTATATAATAATATAATATAATGTTATAATTATAATAATAAAATATAATGTTAAAATCACGTGATTGCAACTCGGTGCAGCTAAATTGCTGGCGTGTGTTAACGTGTTCTTGAGAACAAAGCGCCATCTAGTGGTGGAACCAGGTAAATGAATAAATAGGGCATGAATGGGCGTGTTTACTGTGAAATCTTGACACGCCTTCTGTCAGTAGAGGAAGGGGGGGATCACGGCGTGCATAGGGCAGCCGTGTGCCATTCGCACGCCATTCACACGGCCGCGGCTATTTGACGTGGCTCCATCTGTACATACAACTCCAACTCACTTACCTTATTTTTGATAATTCTAGCATTAAGGCAAGCTATTTTTAATGTGTTAATCCTTCTACATTTACTTGTTTGCTTAGAATTTACATTACTATGCATTTTTATTTCTACACCATTGTTTGTTCTTCCATGTATAGATCTAAATCTGGCCTGTCCTAAACTCCCTGCCTCCCCATTCCCTAGTTTAAACAATCCTCGACTAGCCTACACATACGCCTCCCCAATACATTGGTGCCCCTCTGGTTCTGATGTAACCCGTCACGGCGGAACAGGTCCCATCTGTTCCAAAAGGAGTCCCAATGCCCCATAAACCTATACCCTTCTACCCTGCACCAAGATTTGAGCCACGCGTTAAGCCTTCTAATTTCCTCAATCTTACCTGGTCTGGTGCGTGGCACAGGCAGAACTTTGGAGAAGACTACCTTGTCAGTTCTGCTCCTCAGCTTGGAACCTAACTCTTTGAATTTGGATCGCAGAACTGACAGACTACCCTTATGTATGTCATTTGTTTCAACATGGACAATGACAACTGGATCCACTCCCACTCTGGCCAAGAGCCTATCCACCCTTCCAGGGAGGTCTCCCACCTGTGCTCCCGGAAGGCAACACACTGTGCAAGACTCTCTCTGTCTGGAGCACACCTGCGCTTCAATCCCCCTAATGATTGAGTCCCCAACTATCACTACCTCCCTCTTTTTGGGAACTGGTTTTGAGGTGGCCCGTTGGGGCTTCTCAACCCTGCCTACCACCTCAGAATTATCAGAGTCACCGTCCAGCTCCGCAAGGACATGATAACGGTTAGACACTTCTAATTCTGGGGTTGATGCCCCCGGACAGTGTGCACCCTTTACCTTACGCCTTGTGACCGTGACCCACCTATTCCTACCTGTCTGGTCTGGAATCTCCTCCCGCGCCACCTTAGGGGTGCACACTTCTCTCTAAAGGACACCTGGGCCAAGTCCGCCAATTCTCTATTACAATGCAGGTCAGCCAACTCCTCCTCCAGTTCAGCGACCCTGAGCTCGAGGTGCTGGATCAGCTGGCATCTCTTGCAGATGTAGCCCTCATAGACAACTGGCTCTTCCAAACCATCATCTAAAAAGTCCAACATCCAACAGGATTTGCATTGCACTGGCCTCATTATTAAAATTTGACTTGGGATTACTAAACTGCCTTAACTTTTTTTTTTTCTTAAAATTAAATTTCCTCATCTTTCAGCTGCTCCTTAACTTAAATGGTAACACTAAGATCTGCTGCAGTACTGTTCTCCCTCTCAGCTGCCTGCCTTTCTATGAGGTTAACTTTACTTTTCTCTGTCTCTTCTCCTAACTTTGCGCTTGACTTATAAGCTCTTCACTCGCTCTGTTTGTATTCCCCCGTATTAATGAACCAATACGCTGTCGCCCACTTAACTGTTCTACCTCTGGACCGCTAAGGACTGTTTAATAAAAAAAAAAATAAATAAATAAAACTTTACTACCTTATTTGCTCCTACTGCTATAGTGCCTGATTGGCGTCTTAACGCAGGCCGCTTACCTTCGCACTACTGAGCTTAACCTTTTACTGCTTTGAAGTCAGCTGCGGCCTTTTTTTTCTTTTCCTTTAAACTAAGAGAGAAAAGCCAAGCAAAATGACACCTTTTATTGGCTAACTAAAAAGATTACAATATGCAAGCTTTCGAGGCAACTCAGGCCCCTTCTTCAGGCAAGGTATCTTGCATATTGTAATCTTTTTAGTTAGCCAATAAGAGGTGTTATTTTGCTTGGCTTTTCTCTACATTCATAATGGCTAACATGGTACAACACCCTAGTACTACTTTAAACTAAGGAGTTGCTGTTACGACGACGCGGTTATTTATTTACAAATGCCAATATCAGTTACTGCTGCTTTCTACCCTGCCGCCTCGATGCTAATTCAAATATAGATAACAAGAACAGGTACAAGTACAAATAACTTTTCCATGCGCACTTCCAAACACCCAGCTACTTTTGCTCTTGTGCGGGTGAAAAAAAAGCAAAAAAAAACCCTTCTAAAGGAAAAAAAAAGCTTTAAAAATCCCCACGCGGTTCCTTAGCGACAACCAAAACCCAAGTTTTTAAGAGCAAAATGTATTTTTTTTATATAAATCTCACACCCCAGAACAAACCAACAACTCTCAACAGACTCTAGCGTTTGCAAAGCACACGTCAGCACAAACTCTGTGAAATAACGGAACAGCGAAAAGTGATCGAATATATTGTTTGGATTTAAAGTTTAAGTCGGAGACTTGTACAGTAGATCATCTAATTTGTGTTGCCACCAGGGAAAAGTAGTGTTTCTTCATAATGAAGAAGCATATCCGCGAGAATGAAAAGACTTGTTGTTTGGTGAAAGTGAAATCCACATACAGAGACGCGAAGTGGCTGGCATGTAGCGCAGGCTGGAGGGGTTGGTGAGCAAATTGAGCAGGGAGCAAAGCCTCCTAGTAATAATAATAATAATAATAGCAGCTCACTACTCAAAACACAGAGCACCCATTCTTGAACCTGGGATCTTTAGGTTTTAAGGTAGCAGTTGTTGCCTTTGCACCTTTCAAAAACACATATAAACTCTCTGTCGATTGACATTTGAGCTTGGGTTTTAACTCATTGACAGCAATATGGAAGTCAAATGCTTTTTTTTTATTATTTGGTTATATTCTTAAATAAAAGCACACGTGTATATTTCATATTTGGACCAAATTTTTCCAATTTCACATCATTATTATTATAACATGGACAAAGTTTCTACTTTAGGTATGTGTTCAGTATTTCAGTGCAGGCAGGATAATGTTCTGAATCTCCCATAGTACCACATTAACAACTATAGTTATAATATATATGTTATAACTGAAAAAAGTGTTTCATTGGATCTAAGTAAAATATTTGCGTCAACTTGTTACACCTAATTAGTTTACTTTTTATCAACTTTAAATTTTTACTTTGGAAAGAATTAACTATCCATTACTTAGCCAAAGCAAAAAGTATCTTTGAATCAAATAAAGTTTTTAAGTTTAAAGAAATCTCAAATTATATTTTGTCATAATGTTTTCTCTTTGTATTAACTTAATTATTTTACTTTACATATAACCAAATACAATTTAAAATAAAAATGTAATATAAAGAAATTTATTTACTTTCACAATGTGTAATTTTATCATCTGTCTAAGATGAACGACTTCAAGCATCAAACTTTTGACAATTTATTTTGTCATAATACAACATTTTTTATAATGTGTACAGTATTCTCATACAAATACACACCATAAACTTAACAATTTGTGTTATAAAACATTTCTACAATGTGTATAGTATTGTTATATAAACATACTGTATAACAGTTTTTAGTGTCCATAGACACACTGGATACAATGTAAATTCACTATAAGGAATCAGTTATGGTTTCGAAGAGAAACCTTTAGAATTGTTCTGAAGTTAAAAACAAGTTTGGCCCAAAAACTGGTTTAAAATGGGCAGTGCAAAACCAAACACTTACTAAAACACCTACCAAATCAGCCAATGGTTGAAAGAAAGGAAAAAAAAAAAAAAAATTGTCTTTTCACTTTCATGGAATAGTTTACCCCAAAACGAAACTGCTCTCATAATTGTCATAAAATGTCTCTGAACCAAATTTAAATTAAGTTACATACTTGAATAGCTTAAGGATGAGTAAACAACGTAAGAATTTTACCAAGATAAAACAAATCAGGTTTAGTAAACAGTAGTACAGTTAACTTCATATAAAAGGCTTTACACAGTCCAACATCTTCAAAGAAATTTACCATCAGCAGAACATTGTAGCTGGGTCAAAAGAAACAAATTTACTCCTGCAGCTTTAAAGAGAGAGGTTCTGCACCCTTCGTCTCATGTGCTTACTCTCTAAGTCCATGATTATTTTTTGAAAGGCCTCAAAGGTATATTTGAGTCCTTCAGGATATTTTAAGTTCAGTGCATAAATGAGTCCAAACATCATGGCACAGGCACATGCAACAGAGGGCAACTCATTTAGTACTTCCACACCGTCAATGACAATGGAAATGTCCAGTGCACAACTAAGAGCATCACTTTCACGGGTCACAAAAAATGCCATGGTGGTCTTTTCAAATTCTCTCTTCGCTTCCTCCCTCTGGTCAGCCTAAAAACATACAAGAACAGAGAGTAATTGAGGGACTTTGGAAGGAAAAAAAAAAACCCCAAAACACCCCTTCATCTGAAAATTTATTATAGAATTTATATTATTTGTATTATTCTATTATGGAGGTCAATATAGAGCCCAAACGTCTGTTGCTAACTTTCATTAAAATATCTTTATTTGTATTCAGTGTAAAAATGAAATTTGTACGGTTTATTACAAGAGTAGAGTAAGTAATGACAAAAATTTCATTTTTGGGTGAAGACATACTTTTACACTCTCTTTGGCTTTGAAAATGCTTAAACACTTGTACAATCAAACGCTCCCATGTGTTGACCATTATAGACAATCACAGACATATTTGTTGAGTGCTGTACCACAACGGCCAATCAGAGACATTTATCAATCTACTCAACAGTTTTCAAAATGCATTTTTGGGTGAACCAACCCCTTTTAAAGGAGTAGTTCAC
This sequence comes from Polypterus senegalus, assembly GCF_016835505.1. Classification (NCBI taxonomy): domain Eukaryota; kingdom Metazoa; phylum Chordata; class Cladistia; order Polypteriformes; family Polypteridae; genus Polypterus; species Polypterus senegalus. The sequence goes on along the minus strand of NC_053162.1, from coordinate 110,302,642 downwards.
ATTCAAAATGCTCTAATCATTTACACACCCTCTTGTCATTTCAAACCTGTATGAATTACTGTCCTCTGCAGATGCCTTGAGGGTGAGTAAAACATGGGGAAATGTTGATTTGGTTGTTAAATATAACTTTAAGGTAAACATGGTTGGAGAAAATTTCAGTAGTTTGCATTGTCCACATTACCTGGTATTCTTTGAACAGACAGCTTGCATCTTCACCAAGGTACATGATCAGGCACTTCAGCAGGCACTCTCTTCTGATGTCTATGTCCAGACTCTACAAAATGTTCAAGATGTATTGTTTTTATTAGACCAAAACACTACTAAATTGATTGCCACAAGCAATTCTGTACGCATGCAACCAATACCTGATCCATAACTTTAATAGTGTCCTTAGTTTTTTCACGGAGAACTCCACCTTTGCTCCTAATAACCTGGAGAAGCTGAGAGCTCTGTCTGTCCAAAGAGGCCATAAATCTCGATTGTAAAGGTAAGGTCGTGATGCGCAAAAATTCGGCATTAATCTGTAAGAAAGAGAAACAGAAAAAAAGACTTCTAAATAAAAATTCTCTTTGAGAACTAGTTGTAAAAATACATATACACACAAAGCATTAAACAACAAAAGGTATAATCAGGGCATCTAAGAAATTTTCAAAAACGCTACATACTAAAATCCCATGGTAAAAACTATGGTAAATTCATGATTAGTCACTTACATTTTAACATTTTTCAATAAAATAAGTACTTTTACCTCCTCTTGTTGAAACAGAGCTGGCCATCTTTCTTGCAGTTCTTGAACACTAGGTTGGTTTTCCACAATTTCTTGTCTGCGTAAGGCAAACGTCTTTGTCATTTTTTCTCTGATTGTCAATGCATTGTTTCTTTTCTTCACTTCCTTTAAAAGTGCCAGGCGCTCAACTTCAAGGTTTGCTGATGTCTCTCCAGCAGGAAGGGATGGATATGATTGGCCTCACCACGTTTAGGTCGTTTAACATTTTTTGCTGGAAAAGCATGGTCTGAGGCTTTGCTTTTCAGAGAATTTACCAAATACTCAGGGCATCCGAGACCTTTCAACTGTGTGTGTAGGTTTCCCATCTTCATTTTCAGTCTCTGTGTCCACCCATAGCACCCATTGAAGCATCCTTTTTCTGCTAAGCAAGGGTGTTTCTTGATAAGTGCCTCTGAAACTTCAAAGAAGTTACTTGTATATCTCATCACAAACCTTCTCCAGAATATCAGACTTCATCTTGGGAGTGACAGTCAGCCTTGTTCCATTAGCCTTAAAAAGAGCACTTCCTCTCCCTAATTGTAGTTCAGTGTCATAAGAAAAGCGTGGAATATTAAATTCTTTTGGCCACTGTTGATTTCTTGTAGAAACTGTTTCTGTCAGAAGGTGAGAGGATGATTGTATCATCAGTGTCTCCAGTGCCAATGGAGGACAGAGCATCATCATTAGACTGGGTCCCATTATTTTTTTGAGCAGTGAATGAGTCTTCATCTGGCAACGGGATAATCTTTAGAGTGCCAAGACTCTCAAGTTCTCCAGTGTCCGTCAAATTTACAAATACTTCCCCAAAATCTTAGTCCTGATACTCTAGTCTGAATCTACAAATTAATCCAAAAGCTTCCCTCACTTTTTCAATGAGCTCATCCACTGATTCAGGAATCCCATGTGGCAGAAGCAACTTTCTTGAATCATCTTGACTGACAATCACCAAACGCTTGGGAGATCTTCTTCCTGACATGCTAAGAGATTATGGAAAAAAGAAAATAAATAAGATTAGACACAGAACAAATAATAGATAATTGCTAGACATTTACAAGTTTACTACATCTTGTGCACTTTTCTTAGAATTTGTAAACAATTCTTACCTTAAACATGTATACTGTATATCTTTTCAGAGCCACCATGCGTCTCCGCCCAATTGTGTACTGAACAAGTGGATACAGGTCTGTAAGGTCATGGTGCTCTAAAAGTTCAATTTTCTTATCAGAAGGCTGGACCAAGACATAGGCTCTGTAATGTTCATTATAGCATGCATCAAGTCTTCTGACAATGAACAGTGGTTTGTCCTGCAACACAAAAATTTGCACAATTTCGCCAAACCCTGGAAGTCCTGAACATTTTCCATGAGCAATGACCAAACTTTCTCTGTAGGTGAAGCCTTTAAATGTTACTTCCTTGGCCAAGCACACAAAATCCAGGTTTGGGTGTTTCTGTTGTACAGTCCATGATATGTCTTCATTAAGAACATCAATGGGAAGATTAGAAACATGTGATACTTCCAATCTTGGTGTAAGAGAGCTATACTGATACTGATGATATGCCATATGAAACTGATGTCTTTGTGACAACGATAGGAGCACATTCTTGAAGCAGTTGGTGTGACGCACAACTCTTTTAAAGAAGCTATGCTTAGCCTCGAATCGCATTGTCCACAGAGCAACCAGGGGGCCAAATTTCTCAATTAGTTCAGGGTAATGCTCCAAGTAGTGGTGTTTGGGCAATATTTTAGTCTCAGGAAAAACCTCTTGGAATCTGATTCTATGTTCAGATATCTTGAAGGCCAGATATGCTATAGAAGCTTTGGTGTGTGAAGGAGCGACAACAAGATCTACAATATCTTTTAAATCATTTAGAAGTTGCCATGCAGGTTCATTGGCAGGCACTTTGTCTCCAATCAAAAAAGGAAAAAATCTCAACAGGCTCCAATTTTCATGGGCATTACCCCTTACTGTTCTTCTTGCAGAAAATGTGAGAGGAACAGTATGTGGACGATTTGTCTTGTCATTCCATTTGAATGGAAAGTTCTGAATTGCTTTATTCAGGTGTTCCAAGGTGAAATACTTTTTAGATGAAAAGACTGTCAAGCACAAAGCTATCTCAAAAGGGAAAATACATGCATATCTCAAATTCATCAACATACAAAATTAAAGAGATAGCAGGTTCAGAAAGCAGTTCATTCCTTTGGAAATTGAGTGAATCAAAAAAACATGTATATTTAGATTTATCTCCTTTATACACTGATTTTAAATGAAGTGTATTATCAAGTATTGGCTGGCAACTCAGAAGTTGCTGCAAGGATTGTAGAATTGGAACGTACTGAAATGTCCTTCCATCACTTCTATCAAGCACATACTCTACAGGCTTTACTACTGAAAAATGGGCTTTGTAGTATGCCTTCCGTTTACATGTA